>NW_015552597.1:293424-306448 GCF_001515605.1 Sinocyclocheilus anshuiensis | reverse complement strand
ATTGAATTTATTTAATACACGAGTTTCACAATTTGAGTTGAATTACTGAAATAAATGAACTTTTCCACGACATTCTAATTTATTGAGATGCACCTGTACATTGGTTATTTGCGTATTTTAGCGATTCTTAACTAACTGTATTGGATAAAATGTACAAATTTTAAAAGCAAAATTTTTCTTAAAATAATTAATATTTGTATTAAGCAAGGACACATTACATTTATCAAAAGTGACAGTTAAATACATTTACAATGTTACAAATTACTTCAATTTCAAAAAATGAAAAGAATCCTTGAAAAAATATCAGTTTCCACAAAAATGTTAAGTAGCACAAATGTTTCCAACAACGGATAATAATGTTTCTTGAGCCCCAAATCAGCATATTACAATGATTTCTGAAGGATCATGTGACACTGAAGACTGGAGTAATGATGCTGAAAATTCAGCTTTATTCAGTCACAAAAATCACAGTAATAAATTACTTTCTAAAATATATATTGTGTCTCACACACACACACACACACACACACACACACACACACACACACACACACACACACACACACACAGTATAAGTGACTACTTTTTAAAAACTTTTAAAAATCCTACTGACCGCAGACTTTGGAATGGTAGTGTAGTCAATAGAAGATATTTGACTATGTTTGCTCATTTCCTCTATTTTTACATTTCATTTGCCATCATCTAAGGCTCATTTAAAGTTATATAAATGCTGATAATTTAATAACACTGTTAAATGAATCCTTAGTAAATCTCAAAACAAATATCAATTTTTCATACTGTACAATATAATGCCTAAATTCACTTGAAGGTTTTAATTTTAATTTATTTAGACAAAATAGTACAGAATTTTAAAATATACTTTCTATTTATCAGTTATGAAGCTATGGTACATTGCATTATCAGCAAATTGCTAATATATTGTTTCAGCTAAGACAGAAATATCCATCCTACTTGGCCAGGGCTTTAGTACATGTCCTGAACACTTACTGTGCTGATTCATCAGCATGCGTGTGGAGATTCGGCTCATGTAGAAGCGGTCCAAAAAATACTGGACGTTCTGATTGGTCACGGGATCCACGCCAAAAGCCTCCTTGTACTCCAGCACTCCCTGTGCCATGGTGGGCACCACATTGTTGTGTCTGTTCCTGACATTGATCAGCGTTTCTGTGAATCTGAAAGACATGCCATCCAGTTAAACACACTATTAGAGGTCACTTAGAGCAGGCTGCAGCTAAGTTAAACTAAATGTGTAACATTCATGAAGGACTTCGGATTTCTCAGAATGCTCCTGAATACCGTACTTACTTAGTTAGGATGTTTTTATCATCAGGGTCTTTCTCCAAAAAGTCAACAAGCTCCATCAGACTCTGCGCATACCTGTTTTTGAGAGTAAACAAACAGTCAGGGTTTATTTTTAGGCTGGCTTATATACAACTCATAAATGTGATTTATTAATTTATGAATAAATTAACTTTATATTCCATTTCAGTTTTCAACTAAATGAAAACTTTAATTTCGGTTTCAGAGTTTTGCTTAAAAAAATCATTTAGGTGCATCACTATATCTAAATGAAACAATACTGAATTAAATCGAATGAGATCAGAATCAAATTGCATTGAAAACCTGCGAATCAAATTGAATTGTGAGATCTGCACCAATACCCAGCTCTATTTGAAACACAGCCATAATGCACCGCACACATTATGTAATACTGTGCATTGTTTCCTTTGAACAACAAAGCCAATATAGTTGTTTGTCTGAATGGCTAAAGGAGGTGCAAAGCACTGACAGGTATTTACTCTAAACACGGATCCAATTCTTATCACTGCTTTCCCAAAGCTGAATGGTAATTAAAAAGCTTTGCATTGATAATTTAATGGTTAGAGTAAATCATGACCCCCATGTGACAGCTGGCAAGGGAGACGTGTTGCATGGAGAACAATAGTCGTACATGTTACACAATGAATGCACTGTACTAGCTAAAATCCATCTGAATGACAGTGTTCTGTGTCAGTGTGCCGCATTGTCAAAGAGGACTTGTTTACACTGAGATCTCTAGGAAGGTTGCAGCGCACACTTGTTTGTGTACAGTGTCTTATGATATCTGACACCACATAACATTTTGATGAACACATTTGAAAGTTACATATAGTTCACGTTTTGATCTCAGCATGATTCTAGAGATTCTTGAGTTTTGAGGACAAGGACCCTGCAACAAACAGACTATCACATATGAAGTTATAAAAATATTTTTTTACAACAACAAATCTGTTTCATACAGGGAAGACCAAGGGCAATTGTAGCATTTTGTACATTGTCCATCATAACTCACAAACTATTACAAATCTACCTTTTATTTGCTCTCCAACTTAGAAGGTCCTTATCGAAAAGACTTCATGGTCACCTTTCGTTTGAAGTCATGTGCTGAAACTATGTCATATGAGTTAATAGAGAGTCTAGAGTAGGCTGAAATTCACCACAGTGGAGCATATGGCACTTCAGGCAGTCTAGAACAGCATGTCAGCTGTGGATCTCACCAGCTATGAAGCAGCTTCAGTGAAGGAGTGCTGAGCAGTTTGTCCGGGAGGAAGTCGATCTCCTTCATGATGTTGGCTAACCGGACAGGAAGTTCTTGCCTTAAAAACATGAAGGAGGTCTTTTCACAGGCATTGGCAGACCCTGCGAGCAAAACGGGACTACATTAGTAAGAATTATTTTAAATATTGTTCTTTTTTTTAATTGTTCTTAAATTGCTGGTCTATTTAGTACTGATGTTTTAACAGCAAAATATTTCAGTTTTTTTATGACAGCTGTCTTTAAGAACATGCAACAATGCTAAAAAATTAAATATGTACAGCTATTAAATACAAAATCAATGGTACAATTTATTTGTGGGGTGATATTCAATTTATATATCATCGAACAGCTATATTAAAGTTATTTGAGAGATTTTTTTGTGATTGCATCTGCCAAATAGCATTAAGAGGAAGGTTGTGTTTCAAAACCTAGAGAGCTGCCTATATAGACAGCATGTTGTGCATTACAGCTGCATATAGGTGAACACTGCAGATATGATGCAGACAATACTGTATAAGTAGGTTAAGCTGTTCTTACGAAAAATACTATGTTATACATGGTACAGTAATGGTAATACTGTGGTATTTTGATAAGGTACATGACATATTCCCCATGACTAATAAATAAATACCATGTTATAATGTGCACTTGTTACTACAAAAGTGCTTTTGTTCTTTTTATTAGTGAGCTCACTAGGTTTTCAGACACAACCACAGTGTGTTGGCTCCATCAGATCCATTTCAAACAGGTAACAGTTAAACAACTTACCAAAGTCAATGAACTGCTTCATTGATAGAGGGGACGGAGAGTACTTTGAAAATCTGTCCACTTGTTTGGGTATGTTCAGCTTTGAGCTGTTCTTCAGCATGATCTGGGCGAACTTCATGTTGATCTTCAAGTGAAATCCACAGATCTTGAAATGTTCTCACCGAGTTATTGTCCTGGTCTCATCCGATGCAGGTCGCAAAGTTTGACATTCACAGCCTGTTACTTCATCACATAAATGAAGATCTCCGCAGAAATCCGTTGTGATCGGACTGTCCGGCGGAAGAGCCCTCCTGAATCGCTCTAATTCGGTTTAATTTGTCATTGCACCAAAATAACCGACCAGCACAAGGTACAAAACAGGGTACAAACATAACACAAGGGAGGGAGGGCAGAGGTGTAACTGTTACTCCAATATGCATAGATAAAGTATTACAGATTTTAACCCACACATCAACGTTATTCTTTCTATTCTTATCGGCAGGTAAAACACAATCATTGAGATATATAGTTGATATAAAGAGACTGATTATATGATTTCGTCATATTCTGTTCCTTGTGCAGCCAACAGAAATGGGCTTCACTTCTACGTGCTGTACATCTATATCGCCCTGCCGTTGACGCATGCGCACAGCTAATGTAGAGCAAAGGTCTTTGGGAGTGGGACTGAGACAATTTTTTTTTTCATCTTCAGTGGTGCAGCATGAAGTATGTATGGTACAGCGTGTTAAAATAACCTCAGCTACTTCCTGTAATGCGACAATATACAATGTTTTGAGAAAACCTTTTTTTGTATTTAAATGCAAATTTGGTGATTAAATGCAAAATTTCAGGGTTATCAATACTAAAGGAAAAATATTAAAGAAACATAAAAAACAGTCTGTACACGTTATTATTATTATTGTTGTTGTTATATTATTGTATACTCACTATACAATAATATAATCTAAAGGAATGATATGAAGATATGAGAAATATTTTTGTTGTTTTTCATTCCTGTTAATCTATGAAGTGACCTATTCTATTTTAAAATGAGTGCAAGGCTTCAGCTGCGGGCGCCATCTTCTGGCGAGATGCGGGAATTCATTCGGCGCGTGACTCTCACGGTGCATTATGGGCATTCTCTAGCCGTTGAGCGTGCACCAGTTGTACACTCGTTTTTGCAGTGCATTGTGGGATTGAATGAGTGCACTCGAGAACGTCCACTATGGTTTCGGACACCACTAAAAATGGCTGTTCCCTCAAATAGTGCCCTATTTAAGGATATAGGGGGCGGTTTCGGACACAGCCCGGGGGGTATTTTTTTTAGCAGGATTCTGGATGACAATAGGCTAAACTGCCTTGCTCATTTGAACTATGGCTCCATCTAGTGGTGTATAACGATTGAAATTAACACTTCTTCTTCTTCTATTTATTTTTTTAAAAGTTAACCATTAGTGCAATGTTTGTTACCTGCTCAAAATAAAATTAAGCCACCCTAAAACCCTGATCTTATCTCATTCTGTTTTAACAGTGGTTTTAGTCCCTTTTAAACTAGCATGAGTACTGGGCATGGTGAGAAACCAAACTAAAACCATGTTACTAACATAAGTGGGCCTAAACCATTTAATTAAATGAAATCAGAAATATTTATATGATTTTCATCAAAGGTAGGGGTATAAAAGTACCTTATATATTTAATTATCATTTTAATTTAGTTCAAAATCTTAAAAAAAAAAAGACCACCATAATACTAACAATATTGCAAAAACAAATCCAATTTGTAAGATTTGCAAAAAAAAAAAAAAAAAACAAAACTAAAACCAGCCTAAACTGGTTGGCTGGTCTTAGCTGGTTTAAGCTGGAAGTAGCTGGTCTCCCAGCCTGACCAGATAAAGAAGTGGCCAAAACCCCTCTAAAACCATCCTGCTGACCAGCTATGACCAGGCTGGACAACCAGCTAAAACCAGCCAACCAGTTTTTTCAGCAGGGATGTTAGGCTGGTTTAAGCTGCTTTTTTTCCAGCAAGGATATTGAAGTTACGATCCACATGTAGAGATTGTGCTTATTGGATCTTCGTTAAGTTGTTAGCTTGTTAATGGTTTAATCACCTAATGTTTACATCTGTACATCATGCATATCAGAATGCAGAATATCCACTAGGTGGCATTGTTGCCGTGGATTAATTTATTTCTACATCTAACATCATTTTGGGAAGGGGGGAGGTGGGATCTTTTAGTTATCTCGAGGTATCAAGGCGGTCTGTGAGCATCTTGCCACCTCTGAAAAATGTAGGCCATTAGCCTTAAATTTGGCCAACAGCTTCGATGAATTTCTAAAGGATCACATCGTATAAGCTCAAACATGTTTTAAATCAAAGGGCCGTATTAAAGCGGATGGCAGATTGTGTACATCAGCAGTGATACAGCATATTTACAGTGGACAGCATCCACACTGGGAACAGGTAGGAAGTCTCACCCACTGGGTGCATGTTTCTCATGTTCACATAACTGTGAGGTTTCATACGTGCATTTTGTTGAAACGGCGAGCTGTTTTTCATGCTTTATGTTCGATGACTTCATAATCGCATATGGTTTATGACGTCATTGTGTTTCTCTTACCCACTGTTAGCAATTGCAACGCTGACATCATTTGTACATCCAAATGTATCATTGTCTGACACCTGTGTAATATAACTGGGTTTTCAATAATTGTATATTCTATAACTCTCTGTAATCGAATTGGAGTCTGTTGTAACAACAAATCCAGCATTATGATAGTCCACCTAATGTAGCATCCTCACAGGACCTGATGTATCTCCGGTCCGCACCATAAATTTGACGTTTGCATGATAATTTGCGATCAAAATGCATGTTTTTATTTATTGATTTGTGTTTTTTTTATGCATTTGCATGTTGTTTTGTGCCATATATATGGTGTTTTAACTAAGTTTTAATAAAGCTTTCCCCCACAGTCTGATATTGTTTTGTTATTACCGCTCCATTTCATCACATTTATTTGTTATGTTTATCATTTGATAAAGCCTAGGATTTACAGTTTTAAGAAATATTATCCTTAGATCCTATGGATACAGCCACACCCTTAATACAGAAACAGCTGTATTTATTGTTTTGTTGTTGTTGCTGAATTAGGGGATCAAACTAGGTTTCAAATGCCTCATAAATATATATTTTAAATAAGTTTTCTCATAAATGTATTGTATTACATGGATATATGCCAAAAGGCATTTCTGTTGAAAACACAAACGGTCCTTCAACTTGAAACTGATTTCCACTGCAGTAGTGAGTGATTAACTACTGCTTTTAATGAACAAAACCTCTAAATATAGTTCTACCTACTGTAGTCTCCATACGGCCCTGCTTACACTGGGATGGATGTGAAAACTGTGGGTCTGTGGTGTAACTGTTTTGTCGCAGGACAAAATGGCTGATAAGAGTGACCTAAAAGCCGAACTTGAGCGCAAGAAACAGCGCCTTGCTCAAATCAGAGAGGAAAAAAAGAGAAAGGAGGAAGAAAAAAAAAAGAAAGAGGTGAGAAAATATTTGAATGAGACTTATTCTGAATGTGGTTAGAACTTAATATGAATATCTGAGTATGTGTGTTTGTGTGTGCATTTGTAAACGTAAACAGTCAGAGACACAACAGAAAGTGGAAGCTGTTCCTCAGGACTCAGATTTGGACCGCAAGCGCAGGGAGACCGAGGCCCTCCTCCAGAGCATTGGAATCTCACCCGAACCTCCATTAGGTACAGTACACAGACCACCGGACCGCACTAAAATATCCATCTGCACCGCAGCCACCTCACTCAACAATGCCTGCCTCCAAAACACATCGGAAAATTGCCTTTTTACCTTTGCCAAGATCAGGCTGTGCAATATTCTGGGTTCCCTTCATGTCTTCACGTAGACGCTAATTATTGCAAACAGAAACTTACAATTACTTGTTATATTAATTATCTCACCATTCTATGGATTTTGTTACAGTCATTATAATCCCTTTCTCTGCTACTACCTCCATCTAGTGCAGAGCCATGTACATTACAAATATGGTCTCTATACTCACCACATTGCCTTTTAAATTAATTCTGATTGTGAATAGTATAAATTAGTGCAGTGTAAATTAAAAAAAAATGTTTTAATTGTTTAAAAAAGTAGCTAGTTAAAATGTATCTTAATTTTTTATAAATTAAAAAAATGAACGGCATTTTATATCTGACTTTTTTTTTGTCTGTTCTTAGTCCCGACACCCATGTCCCCATCAAAGTCAATGAGCACACCCAGCGAGACAGGCAGCCAGGACTCGGTTGATGGAGCAGCTGCTGGCAGGTATTTAACACCCCTAAATCTTCATGTACCTTCAGGAGACACAAATCTTTATTGTTTTTTAGTATTTGAGAGAAAAACAAATGCTTTCTCCAATAATAGTCCAATAAGGTAAACAATACTTGCAAGTTAATAACAATCCATTTTTTTATTTTTTTATTTTAAATGATCTATATATACTACAGTTCAAAAGTTTGGGTATATATATATATTTTATATATAAATAGCTTGTGTTTAAGCAGGAACAAGTTATTTTGTAACACAAAAGTGTGGCTGATACCCATGTTTCTCTGTCTTTTTATATGGGATCAACAGATATAGGTAAGAATCATTCTGTGGTTCCTGTAATGTGCTCATTTTTATTTTTTTTTCCACTTCATCTGTTAGCCTTAGACAATATAAAAGTATAAAATCTAATTCCACTGATACTGAAATGGAGACTTCATGAGACTGCCTGATCAATTTAGTGGGCATCTAGAAATTGATAATCAACCTGAGAACTTCCTGTAGGAGAAATATTTATAAGATGAGACGATTGATTTTTAACATAAAGCATCAAAAATAACAACCAAGAGTGTATCAGTGCCGGTAGCAGTGAGGGTTGTTAACAGACTCGTTTTTCTTTCTCTGAACTATAGACAGATAGCTGCAGTCATGTGGAAAGGGGAAGGCTGATGCGACTGCTGCTCTGGCCTGTAATTAAGTCTGTATAATGCAGAAGTGCGGCACGTTTGACACATGATGTGCGCGTTTGTCCCTGTCAGCGCTCCCTGCAGGGGGCTCGGCTCACAGCCACTGGACTGAAGGGATATTTCCAGGACATATCAATGACTTCATCTTTAGCTATGCAGTACCATTGCCTCATGATAGCATGATTGTCACATAGGATTTTATGAGTTGTTTTTGCTTCGAGGTCGGTTGTAACTGTGTCCCGCTCTAAGTGTCTTCATCTATAACTCTTGTCCTCTCCCAGGTCAGGGGTCAGTGACATTAGTAAGCACAAAACAGACACAAACTATGAAAGGTATGTATTTGTACAAAACCCTAACCCAGAATCCCAAGCAGCCCCTTTGAAGGGAATGTGTGTGCTTTGCTATTAAAGTCAGCGCACACTCTATCTCATTGGCAGTTGAAAAAAGCAGAGCAGTTTAGGTTGTTCCCCCCGGTGTGACTGCCTGATGCCTGCTGTTACCTTGAGCCTTGACTTCAACAATTCCTCTTGCATGGTTAAATTGGAGCCATTTGCAACGACGTGAATGACAATACGTTTTTTTAAATGTCATCACTGGTAAAACAGAGTGTCAGTTTGACACGCTACCCCTCTGGCTGTGTAAGTTTAGTGAAAAAAATTAATAGCCGTGTTTGTGACTCGTACTGAAGGTTGAGGAGAAAAGTTTACAAGGTCAACACCATTTTGACTTGTTTCTATAGGATAAAATTTGCACATCACAGCAAAACTTTGCCTTCGTGGGTCATATAAGAATAGAGAATATATATAATTACAGAATATATATATGTGCTATATTCTGGCCACCAATCAAAACACGTCATGTATGAAACTGTTTATATTGTTTATATGTTTGTTTATTTTTTTAGTCAGCTTAATAGTTGAGTTTATGAGAGATGACATGTTTTGCGTATCCTTAACAAAAAAGTGCTGTCTGTGGCATTACCATGGTACAGTAATGATATCAGATGGTACTTTGAAATAGGCCTACTTTATCCACCTTATTTTTAGCATAAGTGTGAGTGCGGCCATTTGTAACTTGAATGTGTGAGGCTTCCGGTTTCATCCACTTCCAGTTACGTCTAGCTGTACAAAAACAGTTGGTTATGCTGCTTGATATTGCAAACTGGTATTCTCATCATATTATTTAAATTTATTATCATAATCATTAACACACTGGTTTGTAGCGCATATAGTTTACTGAACTGTGTTATTCTTCTAGTTATTTACCTATAGAGAATGTGAAGCTGACGTCAAGCCATGTTGAGTTCTGGGAAACTTCTTCGTTTATACGCCATACTAAGAGGATCGCCCTGCCTTTCCACTATTGAGTTTAGGGCAATAGTTTGATTTTCTATCGTGATTGTGAAAAATGTCACCATTGTATGTCATTCATGCTGCATTGAGAATTGCAATAGTAACTCAGATCATCGTTCTCAGAGAAAACTGGACAATGGTATAAGTTTTTTGCCTTTTCTATGTGCAAAAACACCAAGGGAAGCAGGTCGTGAAGATGACTGATTAGTACATTTATTAATAATGTTACTGATTAAACCCACTGCCTGTCACTCAATAAAAGAGTCACATTGCTGCATTTTTTTGAACATTTAGATTTTGTTTGGTTTAATAATTAACATTACCTTTGCGAGTACGAGTCTCACTTGGCTTGTGAATTAGCAGAGCTTGAACAGAGACATTATACATTGCTCAACACGAATAATGCTTAATGTGGCTTCAGTAGCGTGTTTAGGCACCACGCAATTGCGTGGGGTCCCGAGGTCCAGGGGGGGCCCTCAAGCAGAGGCGACATGCCCATTCAAACCGAGGGGGCACGTGCCCCTCAGATTTTTGATCCAAGTGGATTTTGAATCCAGCTTCCAAAAGACAAAAAAATAGCCTAATAATATTTTTACATTTGATAAGATCACACCTGTGTGATTATGATCAGCTGCTCAATTCAAATCTGCATTCGCGCTTTGGCACAGAGACAGATGCGCTCACTTGTCATCTTAATCTTTTCAGTGTTTTCAACCATCTAATGTTTATTTTATGTTTCTCACACTGTCGCAAACAAAGTGAAAAATGAAATGAAAAGTGTCGATTGCGGCATTAAATTTATATCTGCTCATGTTGCATCATATCTTTTTTTTACTTGTTTTTGCAGAGTTGCGCATTAAACCAATCACAGACGATTCTGTTGAGCTTATGAATGCAGTGTCCAATCAGAAGCGTTCAGATTAGTCATCGCTGAAATGCCGCGGAGGTTTGTTCAGTGCGCGTGCTCGCTGACTGAATTCTGCACTCTCTCATCTCTCATCTCATTGCAAATTCTCTAATCATAAACATCAGAGTGCAAATGTGCATACGATGTAATTAAGAGATTAATTTCAGCTTCAAGAGATTCATAGACAGCTTCATTGATTATAGGCAAAAAGGAGTTTTTTGAGAGTGCTTAAACTCGCGCTAGATTTAAGTCAATGAAAATATTATTTGATAATGTAAATGTTCTTGGCTTACTTGCTGTACAATGAAAGCGTTATAATCAGTAACTTACAATGTTTTTTATTAAATTCACGTTAAATGCAAAATCAGTGATATTAAAAAGATTTTATTACATGACACCCATAAGTAAAGTACTTAAGTAAAAAGGTTTTATGCGTAGGTAATAGATTACACTTACATTAGGCTACTTGTCACCTGTTATAGATGCAAAACTTATGCATATTCGAGAATCAAGTTATTTCATTATATAGTTAACAAGTTTGGGAATATTTCAAATAAAAAAAGGAAAAATGAAAGAAAACCAAGCCTACATCAGTTATAGAGCACTATCGTGGCTGCTGTGTGTCACATAACCCAACGCAACACACCTTACTAATAAAGCATACTATGTGCTAGAAAACAGATGAGCCCAAAATATGAACTTTAAATGTAATTGTCTGTCAATGCATAAGCCATGTTAAATTTTTTGTTTTTATGGTTTTCTAATGGGAGGAAAATGCTAAACGTGTAATTAAATGTGTTGCGTTCATATTCTGGGCTCATCTGCATGTCTTTTAATATCACTGTCTTAGTCAAGCGGCAACCTTCCGGTCTCTCTCGTGAAACCAACACGGAAGTGAATAAAAATGCAATTCATCGACTGGCCGCTAGACGCTGGCTCCAAAAGGGAGTCAGTCCTATAGACTCCCTATGTTAAAATGGCCAACTTTACAGCAGAAAAAAATATGTTTACAGCCTGGTACAAAAAGTGGTTTTAGTCTATAGCTAATTTTGCCCTTCATGACAACTGTGAGAGGGGTGAATTTCTTTATAACTCATCCGTTTAAATTATATTAAGCCTTAAATTTCTGCATAATTAAGGGCGTGGCCACTTGAGTGACAGGTGGATTGCCGCTGCTGTCACCACCGTCGAGCTAGGTGGGCGTGGTTTCAGCAACCAGCTCCCGCCTCTTTGCCCATTTTCGATTATCCGGGAGTGACGCGCTGCCAAGATGGCGATGGCCGGCTCCGCCAACTTTGAGCTTCAAAAACGCTCTTCAGAAACCTACGGGTGACATCACGGACACTACGTCCATGTTTTTATACAGTCTATGGTCTTAGTACATCAAGTCAGCATTTTAAAATGCTACAAAACTGTTAACAAGCTCCCAGGGATTTGATTTTGGTTGTCATTTGTTGAAATAAATATAAAAAATTCAGTGTGTTTGTGTCTGTCCGCTGAATGTGACCAGCAATCTCTGATTCTCCTCCATGGCCATGGAAATATTAATATTTACAATGACAACAATTATACGTCATTGAAATGCTTCCAACAAAGAAATGGATGAACTTCTGTCAGCTTGTTGAACACATACTTTTATTTGGATATTCTACCATACTGTATATACCATATATATGGCCGGAGCAGCAGCAAGCGTCCAGCATGCAACACTGTTTTCACGGTAATCAGATCAACATTGTAAACGAAATTCTGCAAAATTTATGTGAAAAAAATCTAATTATCATGCGAAGCGATAAAATAGCTTCTCTTCCCTGAAAACGATACAATGAAGAATGTGAATATTTAACTTCAAGGCAAAAACAAAACAAAAGATAAACAGGTGTATCCGTATTCACAGATATGTATGCATATCTATGTCCGTATTAATTTCAGCATTTGTAGCAGAAGGGCGATCCTCCCAGATTGGCAGCGGCACCCCAGCGTGCAACGTGACATAGCTTCACGTTCTCAGCTAATGAATCGGAAGTCTCGCACATTCAAAGAAAATTGCTTGGAAAAATAAGGTGGCTTTTCTCACTGTTCTTAAAAAGCAGTTTATTGAGTTTTTAAATCCCACCTTCAACCTCGGGTAAAACAATGTTTCATACTTTTTAAATTTTGGAATGGGGTTAGCATTCTTTATAACTCTGGATTTACTACAAATTGCGGTACTAAAGGCAATGTGTAAAACAACAGGCTCTCATAGCAATTCATAACTATTTTACATTTTTGCAAATTAGTGGCTAATTCATATGAAGTTGTACATTTGTACAAATTGTCTCATTTGTACATTTTCGTACAATCTGCTTACATCTCACGTTTAGGGGTGGACCCATTATATGTATATAT
>NW_015552597.1:290518-292863 GCF_001515605.1 Sinocyclocheilus anshuiensis | reverse complement strand
TATATAAACTGCACAGCTCTTGTCTTATTAAATATTAATGTGCTTCACAACACAGTCATAATGGCAGTGAAGCGACGCAGCTAATGCCATAGGACATGTAGCAAAGCCAACATGGCAGATGTAGTATGTCCGGATTTCATTCATACCACACACATTCATAATATAGAGAACATACTATTTTAACAGTCACAAAGTAAGTTTGTCACTAAATGTAATACCCAGACAGTATGCGATTTCGGATGTAGTGAAAATGTCAAACAGTGATGGAAAATGTGTTAATTTTTAAATTTATTTGAGTGGTGAAGAGAGGTTTATTCATAGAGATATGGACTGAAAAGTCTATCAACGACAAACTGTAAGGTCATGAACGTATAAATGATGTGCAAGGTCACGAGTTGTGGTTGGCCTATCAATGAAATTGACATTGCAAAAATGCAAAGGAACATTAGCCTGGGGTTCCCTTTCGAGACGGTCTCTCGACACTGCGTCATCGAAGATGTCGCTTTGGGATTATCCCCTCCTTCCTCGAATCTAGTGAAGCCTTATGAAATCTCGCCAATGGCGTTCAAGCCTGCAAAATAGAGGTGGGCCATTGCCTCTCTGTTGAGAAATGCTTATCCGCGGTATAGTGCCTGGATTGCCGCTCCCCTGCAGCGTTCCCGTGAGTATGACATTTCTTTCAGATCCCTTCTCGGACCGCGGTATATCTGCCTGGGCGATGCCCACTCAGAATCAGCACTGCGTGAGTCTGTCTGTCCAGAATAACTGGTGGACCTTATGGACTCTGGTGATGAGCTCATGCTGACTTAAGTGTCCGCATTCCTCTCACCCAACCCTTCAGGAAGCCCAGCTTCTCACACTCCACCTCCAGGAAAAGATCCAGTCGCTCAAAAGCACGACAATAAGCAGCCCAATGTCTCAGAGCAGCGGTCTGCCATGTTCGGAGCATGGAAAAGCTCCAATCGCTCTGTCTTCACGCGAAAAGCAAGCCCCTGCCTCAGGGCAGTGGTCTGCTGTATAGAGATGCAAACTTCCCAGCACTCACGCGACATAAGTAGCCCCCTGCCTCAGAGCAGCGGTTTGCCGTGCACAAATCTCAGTGCTGTGACCTGCTATGCACAGAGCAGGTAGCGCTTCGAACGCTCACTCACTCATAAGCAGTAAGCAGCCCCCCACCTCAGAACGGCAGTCTGCCTTCCAGCATCGCCCGCTCGCTCACTCTCATAATATTCAGCTCCCCGCCTCTGAGCAGTGATCGGTCATGTATAGAGTACAAAGCGTTCCAGCCACTCACTCGCTCATGCAATATAAGCAGCCCCCCATCTCAAAGTGGCGGTCTGTCCTATATAAAATGCTCCGGCCACTTGCTTCCGTTGCGTTCTGTGTTGAACACCGGCTTTGCCGCTGTTTTCTTATATGGGTGTGAAGTATTGCTTACACTGTCCATAATGCATGCTGGCATGGCCGACGTTCATCAACTCCTGTGATAAGCACTGGTGGCGCAGCTGTTGTTTATGTGGGTGTGTAGTAGTGCTGGGAAAATAAATTGATGCATCGCGAATCGAGAAATGAAGCTTGTTGAACACATACTTTTATTTGGATATTCTACCATACTGTATATACCATATATATGGCCGGAGCAGCAGCAAGCGTCCAGCATGCAACACTGTTTTCACGGTAATCAGATCAACATTGTAAACGAAATTCTGCAAAATTTATGTGAAAAAAATCTAATTATCATGCGAAGCGATAAAATAGCTTCTCTTCCCTGAAAACGATACAATGAAGAATGTGAATATTTAACTTCAAGGCAAAAACAAAACAAAAGATAAACAGGTGTATCCGTATTCACAGATATGTATGCATATCTATGTCCGTATTAATTTCAGCATTTGTAGCAGAAGGGCGATCCTCCCAGATTGGCAGCGGCACCCCAGCGTGCAACGTGACATAGCTTCACGTTCTCAGCTAATGAATCGGAAGTCTCGCACATTCAAAGAAAATTGCTTGGAAAAATAAGGTGGCTTTTCTCACTGTTCTTAAAAAGCAGTTTATTGAGTTTTTAAATCCCACCTTCAACCTCGGGTAAAACAATGTTTCATACTTTTTAAATTTTGGAATGGGGTTAGCATTCTTTATAACTCTGGATTTACTACAAATTGCGGTACTAAAGGCAATGTGTAAAACAACAGGCTCTCATAGCAATTCATAACTATTTTACATTTTTGCAAATTAGTGGCTAATTCATATGAAGTTGTACATTTGTACAAATTGTCTCATTTGTACATTTTCGTACAATCTGCTTACATCTCACGTTTAGGGGTGGACCCATTATATGTATATAT
>NW_015552597.1:275945-290480 GCF_001515605.1 Sinocyclocheilus anshuiensis | reverse complement strand
GATTTTCCGAATGCATCGCGATTCTTTCTCGAGTCGATTCTGAGCTTAGTTAAGAACAGCAGATGGTGCTGCATGCACTCTGCTCATTTCCATCTGCTGTTAAAATCTATGCTCAGAATCGATTCCAGAGAGAATCGCGATGCGATCCACGAATAGATTCTGCATCGATTTATCGTCGCAGCCCTAGTGTGTAGTGTTGTGTACCTTAGCTACTGTGCACGCTGGCGCTGCCGCTGATCATCGCTTTCTATATAAGCTCTACACAACTGTTATCTAGCCCCGCCTCAGCCCCTTGCATAGGGCCTGAACCAGCAATGAATCCAGAGAACGGTCGTGGCCGAAACGCTGTGTTTTGTAATCAAAAACTAGTTGCCCTTGAGCATTGACTGTTCCGTTGTGTGGCTTGACAGCTATAAGACAGAATACAGAAAGTTCTTCTGTATTGAAACTCTTTTCACTGGTAAGATAAAGTTCCAAATAAAAGCATAAAGTGCTTCTGTCCATGTCGGATTGTACGGAGGCGTGACATGCTCTTCCGGGGACAGAGAGTGCATTATCAGAACGCTCCCCCGGACAGCTTGCGCTGAAACAGATCCTCTCGCAGGCTGGCCGAAGGACTGCTATTTCAGTGCATCTGGAGAATGCCTGCCTCTATGTTCAGAGCATCAAGAGTGTTTCTGATGTTGCTTCATAGAGTCAATTGCCCAATAGAGATTCATCTCCACTCCACGAGGAGTCTTGCGGCGTCTCGGACTTGAACTAAGGCATGTCTATTCGGGATATTTATTTTGCGGCGGGTTGGTCCTCGCAAAACGCTTCCGCTAGATTTAATTACCTGAAAATTCCCCTTATTCTTACCGCATGTTCTGTCTGTGCAGGGGAAGACGGCTGAGCAGCCATTGGATGACTGAGAGATTTCGTGGCTATGCCCCTCTCTGGCACATGCTTCAACTAGGTTGTATAGGCTGACGTGCAGTGCCATTGCTCGCATTGTTGTTAATAGCTACTGCATATGCAAAACTGATGCTTCATGACACAGCTTTCTGTGTCCTATTATTTCAGCAGTATTCAGGTGTTACAGATGTAGCTATCTGCCCTGTTTTTGTGCTTATGAACTTGGTTCTTCCCACAGATTTATGCTGGACGCTGTGAATATGTCACTCGTAAGAGCTGGTTTAATGTTGTATGCACCAATATGTTTATTGCTTATTATTACCACGCTCTGCATTTCGTTAGTCCAGCATTGCTCAAATGTGTACATTCATGAAATAATTGAATGCAGCTCTCTCCCCTCTAAATGAGTGGAGTTTGTGCGCTAAATAATTCTGGACGATTGACATAGTCCATTCAGGGAGTATTAAACCACCACAGACTTCTGCTTCTCAATCACCCAGAGAGTGCAACTGGGCTTTGTTGTGATGCGAGCTTGCATTTCACAGGGGTGCTCACAGTTTGTAACTTATACTTCCGTTCATTTCGAGCCGAGAAGTTTCTGCCCTTAAGAGTTCCCAGGAAGCACTCAGGCTGATGGCTGCGACTTTGGCAGTGTGCTTTGCTTTGTTCTCACACATAAGGCGACGATAGCAAGACTGTCAGCTCTCTTATGTCTGTTCTCACGTCCCCCGCTCTTTGCGGCCAACAGGAACTGTAATGGACTTTGTGTTCTGCTGTGCAGTGCATTAAGTCATAATATATCTATTGAGATGTGCATTCAAGTGAGTGCATTGAGACAGACCCTCACACAGGTTTGGCCAGGGCACTGGATTATATCAGTGGGCTTGAATATATCTACTTTATGGACAGATAGTCCCTGTTAGCCACCTTGACTTTTTGCAAGAGTACTTGGACAGCAACTGTATGCCCTCCTTGTTTTAAGTATACCGTCATAACGGCATGACACCGTCATATTTATAGTTGCCCCGGCAGAATGTCCTGTCAATAAGAATTTCGAGTGGCACAAGAAGGCTGATCACCTCTCGCCCACCTACATGATCAAATCGTACTGGGCACTCTGGTCAGTTCTGTGATTTGAATGTTTCCTCACTTGCATCGCGAGTTTGTCTTTGCAAGAAGATTATGTCTACAACTTGAACTGAGATTGTGGGTGGTGTCAAATAGATATTGACGCCCCTGCGAAGTGGTGTTCAACTAGGTCGTTTAGCCATTCACAGTCTGTTGTTACAGGTGCAGACACTGCTGCCTTTCTGCGTGAATGGTCGCCCTCGTGGGTTATATCTGTGCTCATTGCCTTTGTACACATTCACGGTATAAAAGCACAGACAGGAATCTGTCATCGTTTTGTTGGTTTCTCCCACATAGTTAGTAACCTTTGCGGAAAAACCTATGCCAGGTGGGCTATGAGGCACCTATGCATGTTGCTATAGCCTGTACGTGTTATTATAGCCTGAATGTTCTTTGCAACTCATGCATTGTCCGTGCAGGAATCAAGCTAGCTGAAATCAATGTTCAGCATTTGTCTAAACTGTTGCAGCCCCACCGAGTTGGCAGTTTTCGACTCAGTCGTGTTAATACTGACTGGGGATTAGCACCAGTGTTACTGCTGCCGTCGTGTTCATCTGCACTGTGTTAACCCCACGTGCATTATGTTCACAACAGCACTGGCATCGCCGCTACAGTGGACATCAGTACTAGGTGTTGGCTGTCACCTATCCATGTGTCTGTGGTACTGAATGGCTGCTGTTAATGCAGTCTGGAGACAAGTGCCGACATGAATGCTGGCAGTGAGTGTATGGTTAATCCAGGATGCAGGCAAGACCTTTAATCTGCGATGTGTTTGCAGTAGTCTAATGCTTGTGTAACTTGCTCTTATAGCTGTTATGCCGCTGAGTTTATGAGATCTTCCGTTGTGTGAAGTACTTCTAGCTGAGGTCAATGGCTTTGCTTGCAGCCGATCTGTACCTTGGCTCTCAACACAGTGAGATTTTATGAGATACCCAAAGCGATATCTTCAATGACACAGTGTGGAGAGACCGACTCGAGAGGGAACGTTTCAGGTTACCTAACGTAACCTCAGTTCCCTGAGAGGAGGGAACGAGACACTGCGTTTGCTGCCTTGTTACATGGCTCAGAGTCTTTGTCAGCTGCACTCTGTTTCAGTCCAAAGATTCTGAGGCAATGGCATTCAGCGCCGCCTTATAGTGCGGGGGAGCCCGCCTCTATTTTGCACGCTTAAATGCCATTGGCTGGTGAATTCTCGACGGCGAGATTTCATAAGGCTTCAGTAGTTTCGAGGATAACCCCAAAGCGACATCTTCGATGACGCAGTGTCTCGTTCCCTCCTCTTAGGGAACCAAGGTTACGTTAGGTAACCGGAGACATTTAGGAATGTGTCTTACCACATCCAGAAACCATGGTAATACTATGGAACTTTTTGTAAGGGTTTATTCAGTTTATTTTCATAACTCTGTTCACATTTCCGTCCCACAATTTAATTTTCTAACCTAAGAAAGATTTGGTGACATCATATTCCCCATTCGATTCTCATATAATTTTAAAGGGGTCATGAACTGCCTTTGTTTTTTATTTTGTACTGTTCTCTGAGGTCCACTTTTAATGTTATCAAGATTTTTACATCAAAATGCGTCATAATTTAGAAGTAATAAACTATTTTCTGCCCTGTTTTGACCCCCCTCATCAGAACGCTCTGTTTGAATAGGCGTGGCGGATTGTAGACTCGGACAAATCTGTTGTAAAAGGAAGTGAACAAAGGACCAAGTTCTTACTGACGTGATCTGGAACATTAAAAATAAAATTCATCCACTGATCACTCTTTCCTAATGTTGGGATCAGAAGGAAGGCAAGGCAAAGACTGTGTTTTTCCACAGCTTGGCACTACAAAGCATTTTGTTGCCATCTTTATCGTTTGGTTTCTGTGTAGACCTGCATTTGCCTCTCGTTATTCATCTACTACATGCGCAAATCAGTGGGTGGGGCTAAACAGGCAGTGATGTAGAAGTGGGTGTTGATCTTCTGCGGAGGCAGTGTTTAGCCACACTATTACGTCATAAAGTGACACATTCCACAACCTGCCATTTATAAGCTGTTTTTAGACTAACGAGAAAGTTTTGAGTTCTGAAACTTACAGGATGTTTTTATAGTACAATGACCTCTTATATGTCAAAAGATCAAAGGAATTTAGATTTCTCAGTTCATGACCCCTTTCATATAATACATCTTCTACAGTAACATACATGCCATCCTTTGAAAAGTGCATAAACATGATGCATGAACTTCCTTAGTATTGTTTCAAACTGCTTCCCCATGTGTGCTGATTTGATTGGTCCTTTCTCACTGTTCTCCTGGCTTGCATGAGGCGTGTTATTTGATGGCGTGTGTGCGATGATATTTATGTTTGTGTGTATGATGGTGTTGTTTCTGCTGAGGTTAATCTTGCATGTTCTCTCCCTCCTGTCCCCTGCGTGACACCCCCTGCTGCCCACTCCAGGACCTTGCAGTGGGACACTGACCCCTCTGTTCTTCAGCTGCAGGCTGACTCTGAGCTCGGGTATCTCCTCCTCTCTGTCTCTTTCTTTCTTTCATTTTCCTCAGATCTGCTGAACTTTTAAATGCATACACATACACATTTACATGTACAAATATTTTTCAACAGATGTACATGCATTTCTTTGGACACCTATTGCCTACATTCAGTGCAGAAATGTGTGAATGAATTTTTTAATTCTTTATTTTGTATTGACTTAAAAGAATGCATAATTTAAAATGCAAACATTTTAATTTTAAAAAGTAGAATTAAAATGAATTTAAATTAAAATGTTATACTTTACCTTATTACTTTTTACAGCAAATGTTGTCAAGACTACTCTTGTTTGAAAGTATGCATGTATAGATATATAGATAGATAGTTAGATAATACAGTAAAAACACCAATATTGTAAAGTATTTTTACAATAATAAATATTTAGGCTGCATTGTGCTCACCAAGGTGGCATTTAAAGGATCAAAAATACTGTAAAAGCTAATATCATGAAATTTGTACAATATCTACAATAAAAACACTAATATGAAATATTGTTAAAATATTCATAATAAAAACACTAATATAGTGAAAAATTATTGCAATTTAAAATGAATAGAAAGCTCAAAAGAACCATATTAATTTTTATACTGTATATTGTGAGTATAAAATTTTTGATATATGACTAAAAGCTTAGAAGTTATTGGTTGAAAAGCAAGAAGATTTATTTAAAAAAAAAATGTAACTAGTCCATAGGCAAAGTAACTTTAATTGTAGATGAATAAAATAAGAATTAATATTATATTATTGCAGTGTTTGTCTTGTTTTTAGACCGATTGTGTTCTAGGTTCCCTTCTAATGTCTAATTTACTTTTTTTACATTGATAATCTACATTTTCATATTTGTGAATGTGTGTGTGTGTGGTATTGCACTGCCTTTGTACCGTAGTGTACCATTGTGTATGCAACTTTTTCTTTGTTCCTCTCATTTCTCTATCTCATTCCCCTTTCTTTTTAAGTTTGTCAGGTTCAAGTGTTTTCAGCTGGTCACTCTCCAGCTGTGTGCCCAGGGCTGTATGTGACAGTGATTGATGCACCATGCCATTTACATGGAATGCTTTAAACATTAGTTCTAGCAGTCAACTGAGGGTCATCCAAACTTACAATATGTTCATGGACCTGAATAATGAGCCCTACAGCATATTAGATGTAACATTGTATTTTATCACCGTGATGCAGTCAATTTGTTATATGCACATGCAAGCATGTGCACACTTGTGTCAGGTTGTAGGACATTCATAGTCTGTATTTCTCTCTCCCCAGATGTCGAACACATAGATTGGGACCTTCTAAGATAACTCAGGTGGATTTCCTGCCCAGAGAGTTGGTGTCCTACTGTAAAGAGACTCAGACACCGCTAGCAGCTCATCAATCTGAAGGTAGATACTTACTGTAATATTCTATATGTTTTGAAGATGCTACTTTTAAACTAGACTGTAAATTGTCTAGCTGCTATTTATAATCTAGAATGGTTAAACTACATTTGAGCTAACCTTGTGATAAAGTAGCCACACTGGCAACTACAAACAAAAATTGCTAATTACATTGAAACTATTTAAGGGGGCAGATATATATATAACTACTGGTAGAGGAAGTGTTGATTCATTCCAGTAACACAAATCTAAACAGTTCAACCAGTTTACACGAAATGAAACTAATAAAAATAGAAACACAGTCATTTGCATTACTGAGTCCAACATTTAAGGATGAACAGCAGCATTAAAAAAAATTCACTACAAAAAGTTGACTCAAATGAATCTGTGAATCGTTTTTGAATGAGTTCATTTACATTAATCTTCCAGTGAAGCAATTCACTGAAAGGAATCAGTTTAGGAGGGCCTGTGTGATTCAAGTTCGTTCAGCTGTAAAGCTGCATGTACAATATAATGTGACATTCTTTAAAAACAGCACTTTGTCATGCTACATCGTAGATTGTTACTGGAAAACCTGTGTTATTTTGGAAAGAGCTGAGCTATTGTCACACTAATGAAAAATGTGGTGAGCATTGCTTTCGGTTAGTTATTCCCCAACTCTGAACTATAACCACATGAACTGTGGGGAGGAAAATAATGCTATTAATCAATTTAGGTTTTCTGGCTAACTATGATGTGAGGTCACAACCTATGCTTAACACTTAAATAAATGTAATTCAAATATATTTTCCTGATGTTTCAAAAGCACCATTTTAGAGTTAGAACTTATACAGTTGTTGCCTGTTGTGTGAAGTGAAATTTATGTAGCGCAAAATCAGACATTTAATTACAATTGTACATGCACTCACCTTGTCAAACACTGTTAAGATCTACAATAACTTATTTATGTAGTTCTGAAATGGGCTATGTGAAATTGAAAGGGGCTGCTTGGTGAAGAGCTTTGATTTTCATCGCTGTCAGGTGGGCTGTCATCCTGACCGTCTGGTTCCGTTGAAGAGCTCCAAACCTGTGCAGATTAAGATTCATTTGACCAGCTGCGGCCTCCATTTCCTGAGAGGGGAGGTGGGGGGACGGCTTTTTTGAAAAGAGATGCCTGCCCATCAGTGGCTCTGCTTGAAATGGCAGAACAGTAACGGCATTGAGTCAGGCTTTAAGTGGATGCAGACGGGTAATTCAAGATGGCTTCTATCATCAGAACATCACTTGGAGTTGTGCCTGCGTTTCTGTGGAGGGCTACCGGTTTACTTTTACCTTTCTGTTGAGATTGTTGGGTCCACTATCAGTTCAGGTGCATGATATTTCAAAAATATTGTAGATGAATCCTTTGTAGACCGATTTCTAAATCCATCTACATTTAAATAGTAATATACCTGGGATAGTTCACACTAAAATGAAAGTTCTGTCATCATTTATTCACCCTCAAGTTGTTCCAAACCTGGCTCTCTTTTTTCTCTGGAACACAAAAGAAGATTTTGATAATATTCACAGTTTTGGTGACATTCACTTTAAAAATCTAAATCAAAATATCTTCTTTTGAAAGAATGATCATTTTTAAGTGAACTTTCCCTTCAAAGTCAGGACTCAACAATAGTGACTTTTGCTTCAACTTTGGTTATATTTTTTATTAGCCCTGTAAACATATAAATAAATTATTTATTAGCATATTTTTAGATACTAGTTCAAATATCTCACAAAAATATACTTATATAATTTTTTTTGTATACTTGAATTTATTTTTTGTAAGTTTGCTTTAGAAAACAAAATGACAACAAATAATTTATTAGATTTTTCATTTACAATAGTAACTAGTAGAAATTATACAGCTATAATGATAATAAAAACAGCTATAATAAAAGTCCAGAAGGATATAAATTCATAAACCACATTTTTCTGGTGTTTATTGTAAATACCATGGTAATGTTATTTAGAACAACAATATTCCAAACATCACTGAAATCCATGTTTAAGCTTGGAAGGTATGAAAACAAAAGATACAGTGAAATAGCATAATCGACAATCCTTTTTTGTTGAATCCTGAAAGAGTACAACTCCTTTAAATGGTTAAATAGTAAACTCGTACCTCATGTAGCATGATACCGTATTAATAAAACTCCTCGAGCTGATTGATTTATGAAATGTGAAAGTGCTTAATCAAAGCCACTTTTGCTTGTTTGTAAAAGAATAATGTCAGGATATTTCTCCTTATTAGTTTAAGTGTGGTTCCTACCACAAAGACGACTTGGCTTCTCCATTAGTTAACTCGACACAGCAGTCAGCGCTGAGCCTCCCTCTTCCACAAGTGTACTCTAATGTACTCCATTGGCTTCAATCATATATCTGAAGCCAATCATATTTAAAGTGTCATATTTCAATGACATTTTTAAATTTATAGCTTTGTTAAAATGAAGCTCACAAAGAGCTCGGCTAATTTGATTGCATCCCCCAGACTCGGGAGCCAGGCCTGGTATAAAATGCAGATGGTTTGAAAAGCACCCTAAACATCTCCATATGGACGGGACCCCTAACAAGCGGCTTTTGGTATATTTGCATAACATCACTGGTAGTTGTGATGTGAAGCACAGCTTTTGCTATTTGGTTTCCTCTGATTTGGGTTTTAAACCTGCAAGCGGTGCACTAGAAATTAGTGTTTTGTGAAACACAGACTTTACCTCGCTGCTCTCCATCTCATCTTCTTTTTTCCTTCTGCATTTCACACCAGAATCCCTCCATCCTCTCATGGCTCCTTGATCCCTACGCTGGCAACAGCTGCTTGCCATGTGATTGGAGACTTCCTGCCATTATAACTGATGTGTTTTTATTCTTTCCACTTCCTTGAAGCCTGATCAGAACTAAAATTGCTGGCGGAATTTCCTGTCAAGGCAGGTCATTTATTCAGCAAGTGCAACCGATGACAAGCCTTTGATTGGCCGTTGCCCTTAGCAATCGCACTCTGTACAGCTTATTTGTTTTTTCCTCTCGGCCTACAGATGCAGGTTGAGCTCACAGCTGTCTGTAGGTACAGGTTGTCTGTCCAGGGGAGACCCTGCCCCTATAAGACCTCTCACATGAGAAAGAGAGGAAGTTTTAATAGGTCTTTCCACCACCTGCTACAGCTTGCTTTCTGTGTTTGTTCAGGCCGCTGCAGAGGTTTCGTCCATTGATTGGTGAAACTAAACAGATACCTTTTTTCCTTTTCTTTCTTTTTCCTCTCTGACCCTCTCTCTCTCTCTCTCTTTTTCCCTGAGTTGGGGGATGCAAAAACCGCCCAGGTGTTAGCCCCCCATAGACTGCACTATAACACTGTCATGAAAGCCAGCAGTGCCTGCAGAGACCCTTCTACCAGCAGCAGCCAGCATGTAGTTTGATTAAGGTCAAATTAACCTGAGCAGTTTCCAGATATGCTTGGTTAAATGTCTCCTAAAGAACATACTGGTAACACTTTACAGTGTAAGGTTTCATTTGTTAACATTAGTTAACATGAGTTAACAATTAATATTACTTATACAACATTTATTAATCTATGTAATGTTTATCTCAACATTATTTAATAATTTTTTTAAGATCAAAAGTTGTATCTGTAAACATTATTTAATGCCCTGTGTTAATAAACAAATGAGACCTTACTGTAAAGTGTAAAGAATTATTTCCCTATTCCCTTTGTATAAGGTGGTAGTCCTTTTCACGTGTGTGCTCATACAATAAACCTTAAAATTATAAAAGTATTTTAACATGCATTGTTCATAACACTAACTAATCTACAATTCCTGTAGCATTGAGGATCCTTTTCCATTCAGACACTACTGTTAAAAAGTTTGGGGTCAGTAAGATTTTATGCTCATCAAGACTGCATTTATTTGATGAAAAGTGTGAAATAATAATAAATTGTGAAATATTATTCAAATTTAAATTATGCGTTTTATATTTTGTGTTTTTCTGTTTTCTATTTTATGTATTTTTCATGGCAAAGCTGAATTTTCAGCAGCAATTACTCCAGTCTTCCATGTCACATGATCTTTCAGAAATCATTCTAATATTCTAAACATTTCTTATTATTCTGTTGACAGTTGTGCTGCTTAATATTTTTGTGTAAACCGTGATGCATTTTTTTTCAGGATTTTTTGATGAATAGAAAGTTCAAAAGAACAGCATTTATTTGAAATGGAATGTTTTCAGAACATTTTTTTTTTATAAAAAGACATTTTATAAATGACTTTACTGTCACTTTTGATCAATTTAACACACACACACACACACACACACACACATATTACTGACTCCAAACTTGAGAAGACGTGAGAAGAAATGAGAAATGTTTAGGATTCTATGCTACATCTAGGTCACTAATCAGTCAAATTTGTGACACTATTCATGCAGATTCCTTTGTACAAAAGGTCAGAAGGTCTTGTTTTCACTGAAGTACAGGGTTTTTCTTAGGCTAATATCTGATGCCTTTGGCTTAACACGCTCAGGCGAAGAGTTCCTTAATGGATCCAAAAGGTTGGCCATGTGTATTGTGTTCGTCAGCTGTTTTGTTGACCTCAATTTAGCCCTCGTTGCAGGTTTAGTCACGTGCAGCTTCAGCCCTTGTGCTTCCAGCAGTATCAGATCCCATGATAGATACGATTTCAGAAAGATTTCCGCTGGTGGTCTGGGAAAAGTTGGCAGAAATGAACGCCAAACCTGTTAGCCAGTGGCTCATTTGTGGTATAAAAGCCTTCCAGATCTCACCATCAGAGGCAAAAGACCTTAAAATGACATTATTGTGAAGCAACAGCACTGGATGTGTAGCATGAAGTCATGACTCAGCGGTACTGGTCAGTCAGGGGTTGTGACCCATCTGAACTTTTAACCCCGCTGAGAAGCCTATTCTCTCCAGCCGTAGTTTGTCTCACATCAGTCTAAATGTGTGTGACTCTGTTTAGGAAAATTTAATTCAATTAACTGTTTGCTTCCGTCTCAGCTTTGCTGTAATGAATATGGGTAGTGTGATATGTGTCCAGGTTCTTGTGTGTTGGTTGGTCGGGGATCTGTCTCTGCTAAGTGTACATTGTTCTTCACTCAATCAAATTACCCACCAATCACTGAGCGCCATATTCAAGGCTCCAGTTGGCTCTTGGCGACATAATTTGTATGAAAGAACTGGCTTGTAATTCTTAAAAACTGCTGGGAGTGGATAACATTGCAAAAGCATGGCTCATCCACTGGACAGTGCGCTCTGGGAAAGTCGGCTTCCCAGTTATATACTTTCCTCTGGCCCATCCAGTTTCATGCTGTGCATTTTTAGAGAAAGTGACCCCTGAAAATTTGACATCCTTGAATGGATCGGTAGTAATTAAATGTTAATCTGTAAAAACAGTTTGTAAAAGAACACATTAGATCTTTTGTGTCACTCTGTTTTGAGAAGGAACAGTTGTTCATCCAAAGGGATATTTCACCTAAAAATGAAAATTCTGTCATCGTTTGCTCATTCTTAACCTTTCTCAGGGCTCCAAATGTCCACACAATAAACATAAAAAGTAATTAATTACATTTAAAATGTAGTCATTTTTGTGCATTCATTTGCAGTTTCGTCAGACATCATCTTGTTAAAGTGTTCGCCAGTGTTTCCTACAACAACAAGAACACTGCGAGCCATGATGTCCAGAGTCAGTGAATCGTTTAATGTTACTGAGCTATAAACTGATTCCCTCATTGAACTACGAGTAATTTATCAGTAATGTGTGGTTCAAAATAAAGTAACTGTAACTGTCATTATTTTATGTTTTAGAAAATTAAATGATTCTGTATTTAATTAAATGACTATATTACATGACAACACGTAATTAAAGATACATATTCACATAGTTTTATTGTAATAAATAACGTAATGATAATAATAATAATAATAATAATAATAATAATAGTGGTATTAAAAAAACATTTGTAAAAAACATTTTACCAAAATAAAATGGTGTTTCATTTTAGGAGAAATTAAGTCAACCATTACTTTAATGACCTACATTAATGCTTTGAGAGCAGGTCTTCTGAAACATAGTCTTCAACCTTTTCTGATGGAGCAAGTGGACCTATCAATGAAATGTGGTCCAAATCAGCAGAGTTTGGATCTACGGGTAAGCCATAACACTTAAACGGCTTTAGCAGGCTCTGCCGCTAATTACCATCAGCCGATAACAATTGTTTAACACTGTAGTTTAAAAAGTCCCAAGTATTTCACCCCTGTGCAAGATAGTGAGACCCAAGATTGGTTAAAAACCATAGAACGTTATAGCAACCGTCATGATACTGAATTTTGTCATTTCTGTACTGCACTTGGTCACCCCTGTCCTGGAAACCATCTCAAGGAAGTTGAACAGTGCAGAAGGTCATGGAAATGATGTGGTTCTTTGTTTCTCACAATCTCTCTCTTTATTTATTTAACGTGTGCATGTACTTTTGTGTGTGTGTGAGTGTGGCTTCTTTTGCTGGAATTTTTCAGGGCCATTAGCTCTGGGGGTCTCCAGTGGGAAGTGGTGATTCACTTTTTACAGTCACTTTTTTGGTAAACTTGTGGTGGTCCTGTAATGGTTCCTAATTGCAGGCAAACTGAGTTCTAACTAACTGCTAATCTGAAAGACATTACAGGGACTTTGCAGAGACCACCGTAACCAAGCGGTTGAAAACAACAGTGAATGTCAATTGATCCCAGCCAAACATATTGACTCAATTAATTAATTATGTTTTCGGGTCAGTGTTTCATCTCTGAATAGCGTAGGAATAATCATAATGTTTGATGACACAGCTATGATTATTAACAGTCAGGCTAATTGAGATTAGAATGATTTTTTTCCAGGTCATTCTCAGGAGCGGCACAAGTTATATTTGCTGTGAATAAAGATGCTTGAAGGAGGCCTACTTAAACCATTTAAAAATCTTTTGTTTCTGGCACATGTATTTAATATCACCTTGACAAACAGTTTTGCCTTGTTGAGAGTGTGTTGCAGTTGGTGTCTCATAAACAGCAGTTTTCTGAGGCTCTCATGATGATTGTGGTCACGGCTTTTGCCCATAGCCTTGCCATTCGGGACCAGCTCGCCCTCAGTGTGGGTTTAGCAGGGCGTATGGGTCACATATGGAAGCGCTTCATGCTGGCGTGTTGTTTTAGCTCTTTTATACAAGAGAAAAGCCGAGGGTGTCAGTGTTCACAAAACTAAAGGTTAGCCAAAATTCGCTCTCATACAACAGTGGTTGCTATTTTCTTCCATCTCCGTCCCAGGGAGAGTCATGTCGCATTTAGATACTGTTACATTTACTCTCTTTTGATCTGCAATGTCAAAATTAATTGTTGGCATTAGAGGGGATGTCTGTCTTTTCTCCCTTTGCTCTGTGCTGAAATGCCTAGACTTTGAATTCATCGAAATCTTCTGACTCTGGTTTCAAGCCCAAAAAGGCCTGAATCCCCAATGGTTTGGATCGAGGCGGGATGCCAGTCAAAAAAAATAAAAAATCTGATATCAGACAATACAATGTCTTTCACAGTAGGTGGACCTTGCCAATCTGGACCCAGATGATTATAATTTTCCTTTCTTACCGCCACATAATAAGATACATGAAACCACCTCAGCCAAAAAATCGGCCCCTGTCCACAGAGCCACTATAATAATATTTGCCATCTGATGTGTGTTGAACATCAGATGGGATACTGTTTCATTCCTCTGAACAGTTAAACTTTTTCCATGTAGCACACAAAAGTTGAAAGTCCCATATTCCCCAGGAACTTCTAAGATCGTTGTAAGGTCAGGTGAGGCGGTGTACAGGTCTGGGTGGTCGTAGGATTGCTGCTACAGAGGGTTTCTATTAAGTATTTCAGTTCTGCATGAAAAATAAAAAAAATGTGTGTGTGTGTGTATATATATATATATATATATATATATATGTATAAAGAGTACCGGGGATAAGAGATGTTATGACTTTACTTTTGCAGTTTTATTTGGACGTTAAGTAATTCTATTTTTTTATTTCTGAATTGTAGCTGAAGGGGTGGAAGCAGTATTACTGGTTTGTTGCCCATTCGTGTGGTTTGTAGTTATGAAATGCAAACACTGTATCCACAGCCATGGGCTTTCACACAGCTGCAGGGGGCTGTCAGCTCAAGGACCTGGCTCCACTCTGGCTTGTGCTCCGTGTGTTTGATGAGCAAGTAGCCAGGAGTACAAGTACTCTCTCCACAGCTTTTTCCCATCTGATTTCACAAGACAGTCTGGCACTCTCTGTGTGTGTCTGAGTGAGAGAGATGGGAAAAGGAAAGAGAAGAGCTTTTGTTGGCTGGATTGGTCACAGTTTGCAGACTGCAGCGTGTGCGGAATCTATCATCATGGCTTAGTCCAGTTTGATGTGAATTGTTTTCCTGTTGCTATTTTAATATTAAAATTTTTAGATTGAATTTGTTACATTTATGTTTATGCATCTCACAGACAATGCATTCAGTTCAGGCTCGATACTGAGCTCCTGTACTCGTACTCGTTAAAATGCCCCGATACCAAACGCCGATACCACACAGCATGTGATAAG
>NW_015552597.1:268818-275907 GCF_001515605.1 Sinocyclocheilus anshuiensis | reverse complement strand
ATATATATATATATATATATATATATATACGCACACACACACATATATATGTGTGTGTGTTTATATATTTTTACTACTCATATATATGTATGTATATGTGTGTGTGTGTCTATTGTTTCCTACACTTATTATTATTTTATGCTACTTTTGTACTACTTTTCATGTTTACCTACAAGACCCTTGTTTACCTTTGGTACCTAAGGTGTCTCTGATTAAGCAGGGACATTTTTAATGATTTTAGCTATTGTAAATATATACAGTATATAAATTGTATTTATAAGAAAATAATGTTACATTTAATGCAGTTTTATGTAATAAATAAAAAAAACTTTTTTTTATTTTGTGTGCTGATTGAATGAGTTGTTTTGGTTATGTACTACAGGGGACATTAGGGGGCACTCTTAGCACATCAACGTCATAGAAACTGCAGCAGCATTCAGACTTCTGCTGCTTTGAAAAGCCATGAATTGTGTACTTAAATAAATTCCATGATATAGTTTATTAAATAATTTAATTCCGGGCTATTTCTCGTGTATTGTAAACGTAAGAATTGGAATAGTGCATTTCACTGCTGAACGATCGAAATCAGTTTATTTTATCACCAAGTTTTAGTGATACATTTCTTGTTCTTAATTCTGAAGAAAAACATGACTTCTTTAAGACATATTTCGCTAAGCACTTAAATAAATCTTGAAATCAAATAATTTTAGCCAGTATGCCATCTCTCTTTTGTGACTTGCTGAAAAGTGAGTTTAGCTCATTGCCTGAGTTGAGTTGCTCATTTTGACAGGCTAGGGTTTGGAAAGTTTGAAGTCATGAGGTTTAATCATGCTCTGTGGCCAGTCTGTGCATGGCGTGGCATGATGACTCCTTTAAAGATGTGGTTCTGGGAACAGGCCAGCTTCACTGGCACCACATTTGCGGGCCAGAGACCCATTGCATAATGTAGGTTCATTACCAGACCAGAGTCTTGGTAGGTCAGGAATATGGGATCTGGAACAGTAGACGCTCAGTGAAAGGAGGAACTAATCATTTTCATTAGAGTTTGTGATTAATGTCAGTCTGAGATGCTGTTGTCAAGGATTTTTAATTGTCAAGGATTTTTATACAAACTAAAAAACGTTTTGAGAGGTAATAGAGCAGTTTTATATTCAGCATTGTTTCAGAGCGTAATTACTTTGACTTGTAGGGCTTAGAGGTTGAATAAAAGAAATGTAAGCTATTCAACAGATTTATTGTTTTGTTAAAAAATACAGAATTAGGCAACCAGCTGTAGCCAAACTAGTTCATTTAGTTTGGTCAGATGGATAATGGAACCCTGTCTGTGTCAGTCTAAAATAGCATCTAGTTTCTTTCTCATTGTTTGAATTTGTGGTTTGAAATGTTTTTTAACAATGAGCTAAGTGTCGTGTTCTGTTCTGATTAGTAAGTAGAGTGGATTTCCTAGTAAATAGCCATTTCCTACTCGATTTGAATCGTACACTAGGTGAAATAAATGTTTAAATAGTTGAATCTAAAATACAGTATGTACAATAGTACTGTATGTATTTTAATATTGTTTTACTATCAAAGGACTTCCAACAAGTCAAGTAAAATGTTCAACAAATCAAGTAAAGATCATTTCAATAGAAATAATGGTATTTAAATTGATCTTGAAGTGATTTTGTCCAATAAAATATAAAAACGGAGTAACTGTTTAAATATGACGAAAGTTGAATCTAAAATATGTACAGTAGTTTTTTGTTTTGTTAAAAAGTACAGCCAAACTAGTTTGTTTAGTTTGGTCAGATGGTTAATGTTACCCTGCCTTTGTCTGTCTAAAATAGTATCTAGTTTCTTTCTTATTGTTTGAATTAGTGGTTTGGAATGTTTTTGTGTTTTCAACAATGAGTTAAGTATCATTTTCTTTTCTGATTAGTAATTAGAGTGCTGTCCAATAGAAACAGAGTAACTGTTCAAATATGATGAAAGTTGAATCTAAAATATGTACAGTAGTATGTATTTTTATATTGTTTTACTGTCAAAGGACTGCCAATAAATCAGGTTAAATGTTTATTTTCAATAGAAATGTTTTTAAATTTCTCTTGAATTGATTTTGTACAATTAACTATAGAATTATTTACACATTAACACATTATTTTGGCATTGAGATACTGTTAAATTTACTCTCTTTTGATTTGGACGTCAAAATTAATTGTTGGTATTAGAGGGGATGTTGCAATTAGATACAAAAAGGACCAAATGCCAAATGGTATTCAAATTGTATTGTATTTAATGGTAATAAATAAAGTAAAATGTGAATCATTTCAATAGATAGCGTGTTTTTTAAATTACTCTTGAAATTACATATAGAATAGATTAGATTTACACATGATAAAATAAAGTTCCATTAAAATAGTTGTTAATAGTTATAATAATTATTATAATTATTATACAGTAGTGAAATACAATCTCAGAAACTATAAGAAATGTAAGGAGGTGGTAACTTCCCCAACACATTATTTTAAATATTCAGTCCAATCTGACAAGACTTGAAAATCTTAAATCTAAAACATTTCCTGTGCACGTTAGCAGCACTTTTGAGAAGATATCTGTTCAAAGTGTTGGCTTTCTTTATCTCGCCTGGCTCTGAACATTTCCAGACCCCAGAGTGCTGTCTCGCTCTCTTGAGGGGAAGGCAGGTCTGTGATTCGTGGCCTTGAGCTAGAAGATAGCGGTACTCTAAAAAGGACTTCATGATCAATCTCAGCCGTTTGTCATGATGATGTCATAATGATGACAAACGAGAATGATGAGGAAGAAGGCCAACAAAAGGCCGTGCCCAAATGTGAAGTTGCTTTTCCAGTAAGGAGTCAAAGCATTATTTGCCACAACAGCAAACTTTGAAGAACCTCAGAATGGGCTTCAGAAGGAGAGAAGAAAGATAAGGGTTGCTATGATTTATGTGTATGGTTTGATGAGCTGCATTCAGTGCATTTTAGCGTTTTCTCTACCTTTTGTCATTGAGCTATATTGAGCCATTCATCTATTTTTCTCTGATGTTTTAGTCATTATTATTAGATTATATTCAAAGTTATTGTTGTTATTTTTTTGCATAGCACATGTACAGAACCAATGAAATACAGCAACTAACTAGCAGTGCAATTAGTAATTTAGCACATAAATAAATGATAATAAAGTGTAAATGAGGTAAAAAATGACAGTATAGTGTGGTCACAATAAGGCATGTTATAGTAGAAAATGTTCAGAATCGTAAAAAAAATCCAATGCAATGTTTATAGAAAAAATATACAAGCAATATCAATTTTGTTATGTATGTATGTAGAGAGCGATGTAAATAAATAATGAAATATTTAATTATTTTTTAAATAATATATACACACATTTTATAGTATTTATATTTTTTAAATAAATAATGAAATATTTAATAACTCCAGTTTGATGTGAATTGTTTTCCTGTTGCTATTTTAATATTAAAATTTTTAGATTGAATTTGTTACATTTATGTTTATGCATCTCACAGACAATGCATTCAGTTCAGGCTCGATACTGAGCTCCTGTACTCGTACTCGTTAAAATGCCCCGATACCAAACGCCGATACCACACAGCATGTGATAAATGCTTTGGATTAAATTTGGATTAAAACTAAATCGTAAAAATAAGACCATTTATAGGGGCATTCACTATAAACATAATTTATTTTCAACCGTAGGCATACACGACTTTCTGGCAAAAGTGAATCTAGCAGCCTGTGTGAAATGCGCTAGGCTGTACGACTTGTCCCTCTCATTCTGCACCATTACAAATACGTGTACGCGTTGCGTGCGTTTTGCTTGCTTGAGTGTTTCTGCATTATATGAGTGGCTTTGGAATATAAATCGCAGCACGTTTCAGATTAAAAAAACGTGACTTCTGTTTCTGAAAATATCACAATTAGGATATTTATAATGAGTGGTTCCCTGCATTATTACAACTTTGCACAAGTCTTCTGCTGTCCAATCCTTATACTTTCTGCAGAATTTCAGTCTGTCCTTGACGTTTTTCTTGGAGAGAAGTGGCTTCTTTGCTTCCCTTCTTGACACCAGGCCATTATCCAAAAGTCTTGACCTCACTGTGCGTGCAGATGCTCTCACACCAACCTGCTGCCATTCCTGAGCAAGCTCTGCACTGCTGGTGACACGATTCCAGCTGATTCCTCAGGAGGAGACGGTCCTGGCGCTTGCTGGACACTCTGGGGCGTCCTGAAGACTTCTTCACTGCAGGCGAACCTCTCTCCTTGAAGTTCTTGATGATCTGGTAAATGGTTCTTTCAGATGCAATATTCTTTGTAGCAATTTCCTTGCATGTGAGGCCATTTTGATGCAAAGCGATGATGGCTGCACGTATTTCTTTGAAGGTAACCATTGCTAACAAGAACACAATGATTGGAAGCACTTCTTCACTCCTTTTATATCAATCAGTCTGCTCTTATAATCTAATTAGTATGATTTCACCTGACTAGTACTCATTCATACTTTCACATGTGCTGCTGATATGATTAGTCAATTAATGTTAGCTGGTCATTTTGTGTCAGGATCAAAAAACAGTGAAATTAGTTTTTTTGTGAAAAGTTCATTTTTTGGCCAATGAAGCTTTTAGCAATTATTTAAAATGCATCTGATCACTTTACACAATAATCTAGAAAAAATGTGAATGAACACCACAACAGCTTAAGCAGCAAACTTTGCAAAACACAAAATTTCTGTCACTGCCAAAACTTTTTGCCATGACTGTACTGCTGTTTTTTCTCCAGCAGGTTTATGCAAGGTTATAGTACACCTATCGAAGGGACTCACAGCCTCACTGCCTCATTCTCATTTGTGTCATATTCAATCTGCCCTGACTGAGGTCCATTATTGTGTAAGGATGTTACTTGAAGGACGTTTTTCTGGCTGATGTGCCATTCAGGAGTGCAGTAGATTGATAGTGTTTGTGTCATGCTCAGTTTGTCGTGCCAGTTCCACATTACAGGCCTCTTTCATGTTCCTGTTGCCGCCTCCTCAGTGCTCTGCCTCTGTTGTGGTCTGCAGGCTGCTTGACACCCAACTTCTGAAGCCTAATTTGGGTATGTCTGTATGTACTTCTTCTTAAAAAAGCAAGACACATGTATGCAAGCCTGAAAGTGTGTCTTATATACTTGCGTGTCAATGTGTCAATATGGTGGGCAGTAGGGGTGTCCTCCCTACCGTGTCTCATGCCCCATATGGAAATACCCTCGGCCCTTCAGTTCAATTTCTCTCTGTGTTTCAGAGGCCCTGAGGAAAACAAACACCCTCCGCCCCCTCACTGACAGAAAAAATCCCCACTTGTCAGATGAGGGGATTTTTTGATTGTCTAATCAGCTCCATATCCCAATCTAGAGACCTGGAGCAGTGCAGCTTGGTCCAATAAAATGCTGGATGAAAGACTGAGTCGCATCCTCCTTCCGTTTAATCGATGGCATCTTATCTCGCTTTTGGCGGCATTTTTTCACCACCATAGTCTTTTATATGTGCCTGTTGTAAAGGTGCTCAGAACTCTTCTGTGTGGCGATTATTTTAATTAAATAATTTTTATTATAGCTTATTATATTTTAAGGTTTGTTAACATGTTAACTTAATTCACATGAAATATATTTTAGCATATTTAATCTGTTTTTATATTACTGTTTTTAGACAGAAATCACAAGATTAATAATTAATATTTTATTATTTCACAATATGTGATTTTAGAAACGTATTAAAAGTGCAACAGACGTGTATTTGAATTGAATTAAAAACATTTCTCTTCAAGTCTAGGACAGTAGTTCTCAACCAGAGGGCTAGGGCCCACCAGGGGGCCTTAGCAAACTTCCAAGGGGTTTTGTTTAAAATGTTTAAAAAATCAAATCTTTTTTGTTCCTCAATGAATATAATTAACTTACAGTGGGTATAGAAAAGAATCAATCCCCTTTAAAATAATCAGATTTGTTGCTTTGCAGCCTAAAATGAAGATGGACAGTTTGTGTTTTATCCAGCTGTATTTACTCAGTGCATCTTATAACATCCAGTTAAAAGATATAACACCAACATGTCAGAATTTTTCTTTTTTTAATTAAAAGAAATATATAAAAAAATCACTGAGTTGGAAAAAGGATCACCCTCCTCCTAAAAATGACTTGTAAACTCAATCAGTTGCAGCTAATCACCTTCTCAAAGGCACACAAAGCCAGTTGACTTTCAATTGTGATCAGCTGTGGTCATTTTGATTAGCTCAGCATGAAAAGAGCTTTCCTGGAGCATTTCAGTCCTTGGTAGTGCAACTGAAGCAAACAATCAACTATATGGGCACCCATCAAAAGATCTAAAAGGATAAGTTGTGGACAGGCACAAGTCAGGAGATGGATACAAAAAAATTTCAAAGGTTTATCAATGCCTAGTATGGGAGGGGTGCAAGAAAAAAGCCACTCCTCAAGAAAGGCCACATGCAGTAACGACTGAGCTTTGACAAAACACGCCTTGAAGATTCTGAGGCAACATGATTGAAAATGTAATTATTTGGCCTCAACACCAAACGATAAATCCAGACCCTCCCTGGATCAGGACGTCACTCCAAACTGGATGAAAGAGCCAGGAGGAAACTGCTCAGATGGGAAGAAGGTTTACCTTCCAACATGACAATGACCCAAAGCACACAGCAAAACTGAGCTCACAGTGGTTGAAGGATGTCTAGATGTGCAGAGTTAGTAGAGACGGAGACAGATCCCAAGAGACTAAAGGCTGTAATTCAAGCAAAAGGTGGTTCAACAAAATACTGACACAAGGGGGTGATCCTTTTTCCAACTCAGTGATTCTGTTTTTTTTATTTAATTTTTTTCTGACATATTGGTGTTATATCTTTCACTTAGATGTTATAAGTTGCACTGAATAAATACAGCTGGATAAAACAACTGTGTCCGTCTTTATTTCAGGCTGCAAATCAGCAAAATATGTGACCCTGGACCACAAAACCAGTCTTAAGTCGCCGGGGTATATTTGTAGCAATAGCCAAAAATACATTGTATGGGTCAAAATTATTGATTTTTCTTTTAT
>NW_015552597.1:264212-268719 GCF_001515605.1 Sinocyclocheilus anshuiensis | reverse complement strand
GATGTATACATCTAAATTTCGAAAAATTGACCCTTATGACTGGTTTTGTGGTCCAGGGTCACATATAATTATTTTAAAGGGAGGTGATTATTTTCCATACCCACTGTATATTGACAGTTTCTTAATTTCCCAGTTTCTATTGGTAATATAGTTAATTATATATATATACAGTGTGTATATATATATATATATATATATATATATATATATTTATATTAGTAGTTATAGTTCATTTAACATAGTTTGTAGGGGGCCTTCAGAACTGCTGGTCTAGAAGGATTGCTGATCTCAAGTAAACCATTTTAAGATGCTTTAACATCATGAAAGCTGTATGGTAGTGTGAGCCTGACAAGTGCACCGTAATTCTCCTTCAGCACTGATGTTTCCATGACCACGTCCATCTGTGAACCATTTGTGCCTGGTATATTGCGTGCAGTGTCTTTAGAGCAGGAAGAGCTAAGATCCTCCTTACCACATTCAGAGGAATTCGTTCTCTCGCACCCTCTATAACGAGTCAAATGTTGCCACCGCTACTCTAATGTGATAACCAGAACTAATCTTTCACATACCCTGCACCCAGCCATTGCACAAATAGCGATTTCTGTTGCCTAATTAAGCAGTTAATTAGTTCAGGTGTCATGAGTCCTACACCCTGAGATAAGCTTGTGATTTTAAGGATGGAAGTCCTATTTTGATTGAGTGCTGCTGCTGTGTTGGTCATTACGACTAGCAGCTTGACAAGCGGCGGATTTGAATTGCTTGAGCAGCTTGAGGAAACCGAGAAGAGATTGAAGGCAGGTAAGTCGGGGGGGATGTCAATACCTTGCAGGGCAGGTCCACAGTTTCATCAACCTGGCTAGCGGGGTGGATGGTTCATAATGTTCCTTCCCACTGAGTGAACCCCTATTAAGCACCAGGGTAGAGTATGTTAAAGTTGTCTCGTTTATCCTTCTCTTCTTCACTTTCAAGACTTCGAACCGATTCCTTGATGACATGTTGGTTGCTGTCACCTCATGGGAAGCGCAAATAAACATTCTGACTGGGATAGGAAGGTCAGATGCATTATAAATGAATTAAAGGGCATAGTTTAATTTACAAATTGGCTTGAAAGTTCCCTCACTGAATTTTGGCCCACAGTGCTGATGTTTTTCAGAGCGATAAGTGGTGTCACGAAAACATGCTCTGGCCAAAAAGCCACAGGGATCTGCGGATATATTGCAAACCTCTTGAACGTTGTTTGCGAACCTTTTGACCACAACCATGAATCAGGGTTGTTGTTGCTTTATCCCCCGTCTGTGTGGTCAACACATCTTGCGAATGACTTTCCTCTAGACCTGGTCATATCAGGTCACATCCTCCTCCAGACTTGGACATCCCAATCCAAAACCTTCTGACATAGTGTGTCTAGCATGTGGGTCTTCTGGTATGCAAGAGGTGTCCTGTTCTCTGCCTGTGCTATTTTCTGTCAGGCCCCAGAGAAAAGGAACAAACTGAAAATGAATGGCAGGGCTCTTTCTTCGTCTTGCGGTAAAAACAGATGAGAGCAAAAGAGAAACAAGGCCAGAGCAGTCCATGGTGGTGTGGTCGGCCTGGGCTGGCTGGCTGCCTGTCGGGGTCTAAGGACTCCTCTATTCCCCGCTGGTCTCTGGCTCAGAAGCTCAGTCGAATTCAGCAGCTAAACCACACTTGCTCCAGGCCAGACTTGACTCACATCAGTGATCCACATTCAACCTCTGGGGAATAAATTGTCTCTGTGCTTATGCTAGTATGCCATGGATTTAACTCAAAGTGTGTACTGTATTAACACAAAGCATTCATTATTATGAATTCAACGTAGAGTATATTCTATCTATGCACATTTGATTCAAACCAAAAAAGTATTTGTATTTTAAGAGTGAATAAACGTACTTTGTTTGCTTACCTAGTCAAGGTGGACATCATATTCAGTTTTAAGCAAATAAAAACAATGCTTGAAGAAGGGAAGTACACTTTTGTTTGTTTCAGAAATCACCTCTAGTTTAAGCCCAGTCTTAAAAAAAAGTTACTGACCAATTAGCAACTGTTGTCGTTCACCATTTTCTTTTTTTAAAAATGTAAATCTATAGACAGTCATTGTGTTTGGATAGTTTTAAAGGCAAGTTTACAAAAAAAATCCAATAATACTGCCATAATGTTGCAGAGTCAGTTATAAGGTATTTGAGTTAGCAACAGTAACTGAGGCGGACCTTAGTGGAACATCAATTAAATATGGTTTTCTAACATTCATTAGTTTTATTTTAATGTAATTTATTCCTGTGATGCAAAACTGAATTTTCAGCAGCCACATTTCAGTGTCTTTCAGTGTCACATGATCCTTCAGAAATCATTCTAATATGTGATTTGGTCCTCAAGTAACATTTCTTATTTTTATCAATGTTGAAAACAGTTGTGCTGCCTAATATTTTTGTGGATATATGTTTTTCAGTATTCTTTGGAAAATAGAAAGTTCAAAAGAGCAGCATTTATTTGAAATCGACATATTTGGTAACATTTTAAAAGTCTTTACTGTCACTTTTGGTCAATTTAAAAAATAAATAAATAAATAAATCTTACTGACCCCAAACTTTTGAATGGTACTGTACAATATTTCTAAGTGGCTTTCACTATGGGGGAAAAAAATGAAATTTTTCCTTCCAGAACCCTATTTTTAAGCAGTATTGGATAGAGATAAATATAGGAAAAAACATTATTGTTTGAGATTAAACCCCAATAAAGGCGGCAAATCTGTCATACTACAGCTTAATTCACAACAATGTAAGCGACTGCATTCTTGCAATGCTTAAATCATTGTTAAGCATGCCTCCAGGCCCTTGCCTCCTCCTTGACTGGTGTGAACACAAATACACTGGTGTTAAGAGAGTCAGCCGCAACACGTCTGGCATGATGGGATCACTTCCTTCTGCAGACTGGGCACCCACTGTCAGCCCGACCCCAGATAATTAACCTCTGCCACTGGGGTTCAACAAGAAAACAATCCCACAGAGCTCTGTGTGTATGCTAGCGTGACTGTGTGTGTGCCCCGTCTACAGGTGCCTGTGAGGGTGTTAAGCGTCATCCTTCTCGCCATCTGCAGGCATGGGACAGGGTAATGGAGAGGGCTAGGAACACATGCCCAGTGCTTCAGACGGCATAGCAGGTGGCTGAAAGCGGGTAGCGCAAGGCTGGGTCTTTGACTGAGGTGACTAGGTTAATTAAGGGGTGAGTCTTCAGGGTCTGGGGGGCCCCGGGGCAGGCGTTTGGGGGGGGGTTGATCGAGTGCAGAAAGAGGCCACGCCACTCACCCGCTCCGCTTCCTGTAGGGTATCTGTGCCTCTCTTCACGAGCGGACCTCTGGATTCATAAACTCACACAAACGCATGCACACGTGTAGCACATATGTTCTTTGGGTCCTGAAGGAAGTGTCTTTTAACTGAGTGTGTTGTTTCTGTAGAGCTCTCGGTTGTGAAAATGCAGCTGTGCAAATCCCTATCGAACCGAAAAAACAACAGGCCGTGTTGATCCAAAACAACCATCGAGTTGAGTGCGTCTGATTAGTAAAGAGTCGGATTGTGAAATGAGTCAGTATGTCAGGTACAGAAGATCTGTAAGCTATTATTATGGAAGAGTCTGGGTCTCAGGGTGGGTCACAGGGAGGCAGTGAAGTTTGGCAGGTGTCATAGAACAGGAACTCAACGTGACCTTTTGTGTGTCCTTTCAGAAGATGAAGAGGAGGAAGAAGAGGTCACAGAACAGAAAGCTGGCCCAGAAAATAACCTGCAGGAGGAGGAAGAAAGCAAGGACACAAAGGAAGGTAAGAGTGGGTGTGAGTGTGTTTGCTTAGCTAAATCTTATGAAACCTCCCTTTGAGGATATTCAGGGATGTCCTCAAAGACAGAAATGATACTTACATAAGCAAAATGGTTTTTAATAATAATAACAACAGCAATATTTATTTATTAATTCATTCATTTATTCACATTTCATATAATATATGAAAATTATGTTTAAATATTATAACTTTTGTAATATAAATAATAAAAAAATTATTGTAGACCAAGGGTTTAAGATAATTTTTTATACTTACCTTTAAATTAAAAATGTTTTGTTCATAATAATAAAATCATTACAAGTATTATTACTTAATATTATTATTTATTTTTTGTTTTATTTTATTATATTTTCTTATTAGAAAGCACAGTATTTTATGCCCTAATGCTGCAACATGCCTTAACTACCAAATGTTATATTATATTATATTATATATGATATTATATTATATTATATTATATCATATTATATACAGAAAGCACTGTATTTTATACTCTAATTCTACAACATGGCACAGCTAGAGCTATAATATTATTTAAAAAAGATACTAAATTAGGTCTTTTTTATTATAGTGTTAAAATTAGTCTATTGTATTTAAAATGATTTTAAATAAAAACAATTTTGATTTAAAAAAAAAAAACTATACCAGTCTATGGTATAT
>NW_015552597.1:242158-263912 GCF_001515605.1 Sinocyclocheilus anshuiensis | reverse complement strand
ACTCTGTTAAAAAAAAAACATGTTCCCTACACAAACAGCCTCCACCTGGCACAAATTTAGCACATTTGAGTTCTGTATGTTGGATGTTTCACTGAACAACATCTGCTCAGTCTGCTCTCAACGAGAGAGACGTCTCTTTACAGTAAAGCCTGACGTTGAGTCGCATGTTCTGCACACATGTTCCATAAGTGCCAATAGAAACCATAACAGATCTGTAGATAAATTACCCACACTGACTAAAATTCAATGAGGCTGTTCCACAAGGGCAATTCCTTCTGTGTTGGCATAGCTGGGATTTTATTGTCGCCTTCTTTTGATGTTTCAAAGGGAAATGCATCCTGTTAGTGGTTAATAAGCCATGGGTGGAGTGACATGACATGACATTGAGGGGTTTATTAACTTAACGTAGTGTCTCTAATAATTTACCATGTGATTTACAGCTTGTGCTGTTATGCGACGTAAAACCTTCCACCAGTGAAGTAATGTGTGTATCTTACAATTACAGTACAGTAAGCATTTAAAACGATGATGCAAACATTTCCACTACTGTACAAATCACGTTTTTCTTACCTGTCCTGCTTTAGTAGTTTGTGTTTGGGCCTCCCACATGTCAAAATTCCCAAAGTCACCAAACAGGATCAGCGGAGCGTTGAGTGGCCACTCGCGTGTGACCCCTGCAACCATATCAGATGGCATTCTTGCTGGTGGGGGGCTGGGCTTATCGGGCCGCGGCATTCTGGGTCAGGCCTGATCGAACTTTAATGTCACTAGACCCCAGCAAGTGGACTTCAAAGCGAGCGTAGAGTGCATTCTTTGTGCAAGTGTACAGGGTAAATAACTAGAGAGAGGCCGGACAGAGGCAGACTGTGAAAGCACACGAGGGCTTTGACTCCACGCTGACTTTGATCACGCTTTTGTCTTCCTTATGAGTCATCAAAAAAGGCACGCAAATCAAGTGGGCTCAGATCAAAGGGACGGGCCCCTAATAGTCTGGGAGAAAATGGAGAAACGCAATAACATCAAAAAAGGAGGAGAAAAACTGGGCGTGTTGTCATTATGGAAAGAAGAACTAAGAGCTGTTTGTGTTCGCTAATGTATTTGCTTATTAATTTATTGTTTGTTTGTGGTTTTTATGCCCATATCGCCCTTCTAATTGGCTTAACTACCTTCAAGGCTTGTTGGGAGTCAGGAAAAAGAATGTGGGCGAGTTTGTTTAGGTTTAGTTTGTACGGTTACTGCTCATCGTTATGCCGTACAGCCATGATTTTGTCTGTGGTTAAATCCGTTTGTTAGTGTTATTGTATGTAAGTGGTAGGTATTAACACATAGCCCATTTTTGCGGCCATAGCATGTGCTTTTGTGTGTTTGTGCATTAAAACGTATGGCCTGTTCTGTGTTTATTTACTCGGCAGCTGTGTTTACGTCTTCATTTTGTTGTGTTTTGTCTTGTGTGTGTATCAGGCCACCCGCGGGAGCTGACAGAGGAAGAGAAACAGCAGGTTTTGCACTCGGAGGAGTTCCTCATCTTCTTCGACCGCAGTATTCGTGTGATGGAAAGAGCGTTAGCTGAGGACTCCAACATCTTCTTTGACTACAGCGGACGAGACTTGGAGGAAAAAGAGGGGTGAGAAAGTGATGCGTAACACAGATGGGGCTCTATATAGAAATATGGTTTCTGAGTTATAGATGAAGTATTTTATGCATTTTTATGTTTATTTTTAATATTTTATTGCTATATTAAGAATTTCCTTTAACAACAGTCAAAACTTATAAATGGTTGCATTACTAATGGTTATATTATTGCAAACTTGATTGTAGTGAAATGAAATTTATGTGAGAAACTGGACCACTTTGACATCCAAATGGTAATTAATCTACATGAAATGGAACCCAAAACACAAAATGTAGTTACACAATATAAACTGCTTTAATTATCTGGATTTAATTTATATGTGACCCTGGACCACAAAACCAGTCTTAAGTCGCTGGGGTATATTTGTAGCAATAGCCAAAAAAACATTGTATGGGTCAAAATTATAGATTTTTCTTTTATGCCAAAAATCATTAGGATATTAAGTAAAGATGATGTTCCATGAAGATATTTTGTACATTTCCTACCGTAAATATATCAAAACTTAATTTTTGATTAGTAATATGCATTGCTAAGAACTTCATTTGGACAACTTTAAAGGCGATTTTCTCAGTATTTAGATTTTTTTGCTCCCCCAGATTCCAGATTTTCAAATAGTTGTATCTCAGCCAAATATTGTCATATCCTAACAAACCATACATCAATGGAAAGCTTATTTATTCAGCTTTCAGATGATGTATAAATCTCAGTTTCGAGAAATTTACCCTTATGACTGGTTTTGTGGTTCAGGGTCACATATATTTGGAAAATTGTATATTTAAATAATTTTTTTTTCAAGCAATGGATGTAGGTTGCTTATGCTCTGTCATAAAATAAATGGTCACACAAATTATCATATCACTGTTGAAATTATCACATTTTAAAATAAATTTATAGTGTATTGTCAGCGAATTTTGTGCAGAACGTGATATAAATATAACAAAAATAGGAATGGTTGGTGTTAGTTTGTAGTATTTATAATTAAGCTAACATGAAAACCATTGAAGACTATAGCATGTCCTCAATGAGCTAAATGTGTTTGTGTGTGTGTGTGTGTGTCCATTATTTTTCAAAGAAGTTGCAAAATGATGTCATCCATTAACAACCTCTAGTTTTGCTCTTCTGTATTGGTATACAAACACACTGTTATTTTTATGAGCATTTGTTCTTAATTTAAATATTTAGAAATGTTTATATAAATGGATAAAATATTGTATTAAAAGCGGTTTTATGCACTGTTTCTATCTATCTATCTATCTATCTATCTATCTATCTATCTGTCTATCTCTCTGTCTGTCTGTCTGTCTGTCTGTCTTAATTTTCTATTGTATATAGTAAAGTGTATATTAAAACCCCAGAGCCAATGTTAAAAAGAGTATTTCTCTCTCAGAGATCTGCAGGGTGGCTCCAGTCTCTCTCTCAATCGTCTGTTCTATGATGAGCACTGGTCAAAGCATAGGGTCATCACCTGTCTGGACTGGTCCCCTCAGGTAGACTGACCTCCCTCTCTGACCTCCTGTATATGTCAGCACCTGTTCATTTAAAAGGGAGAATCCTCCCATTCTTAGTCTCTGAGTCAGCTTTATCATTCTCTTCTCTGTTCTCTCTCTCTCTCTCTCTCTCTCTCTCTCTCTCTCTCTCATCTTTCTCCTGTCTGCACTCTCTTCTCTTCGTATTTCCAGTACCCTGAGCTCTTGGTGGCCTCCTACAACAACAATGAAGACGCTCCTCATGAGCCAGATGGTGTGGCTTTGGTGTGGAATATGAAATTCAAGAAGACCACACCAGAGTACATCTACCACTGCCAGGTGAAAACCCTTAACACAACACAAATGTACACACTTACCCTCCAAATATCGCGTCACACCGAATATTAAGGGAGTGAAAATTTCTATTGCAGGAAAATGTTAAAGAGATTCTGTGATCATGTACTCACCTACATGTCATTACAAACCCGTATGAGTTTTAACTCAACTCTTAAAGAAGATAATGGCTCTAGCAGCTGTTTGGTTACCAGCATTCTTCAAGATATCTTTTTTTGTGTTCAACAGAAGAAAGAAGCTCGCACAGGTTTCTAACAACTTGAAGGTGGATAAATGATGACAGAATTTTCAATTTTGGATGAACTGTCCCTTTAAGAAATTTTACACAAATTTGGGTTGAACTATTTATTTGAGTTAAAAATGCATTTATCATTGGGTTTATTGTTACACATTGCATGCTATATTGCATACGATTTAGAAAACTGTAGGCAACATGTAGTACATACTTTTTAGTAAGTCGCTCACTTGTATCCCATTCCAAATATACCTCTAGTATTCCAAGCACTTCTCAATAAATTTATAATAAAATTACCTAATTGGAAAGCCATGATAAAGGAAGTGGTAGCTTCAATAAAAGGGAGATCTAATGGAGCATACCACTTCAGATGACGACATGCATTTAAATGAGCCTAAGGTGATATTTAATTAAAGGTGCATGCTGGCCTTGGAGTACCGCAGCGGAACAGAACACCTTATTACGGTGTGTGTCCGCTTGGGTCAGGCCAAAAAAATCCTGAGGTTTGTGTGTAAAACATATCTGGTGTGGGTTTTGATGCTAATTATAAAAGACTCTGGGTTGAGAGTCTTTTCAGGGAGACGACCAAGTAAGCAAGTCTTGGAGGCGACAGCCTGGTGTGAGGGAGAGATATTAGAGAGACATTTCTGTAATAAAAAGATGTGGCTTACCACTTCCTAATCCTACCAGCCGCATATGTTTGCCCACCCACATGGTCTGCTCGTGCATGTGCTGCTTTTCCAATGCCCAGCACCTCTCACATGCACACAGACGGATACACGTATACATGCTCGTTTACTCACACAGTTACAGCCAAAGCATACTTACTTACACCAGATATGTTTTAGACATTCTTGATAGGTAATTTTTGAAATTGGTTCCTTATTTTACAATCGGGGTCAAATTTGCTCTCAAAGAACTTAACTTTTTTTTTTCTTTAAAAAAAAAAAAAAGACCTTCAGGAAATATTGATTATGAAATATTGATTGAACCTCAGGAGGTCAAACTAAATATTAGTTGTTTATTTTCTTTTAATTTTAGATGAGGTTTACAATCTTGTTAACAGAATGTGGGGAATGTCTAAAGGCAGTTTAAAATCCTGAATTAAAAACATGAAATAATCATCAAAACTAACTACCCTGCAAATTTAGCCTAAATTCAGCTGATTCTAAGTAAGGGATAAAAGGATAGTTTGGGAACAAATGCTGGTTTGTAGTTGTTACATTTTTTTCTAATAAATTAAAGACATATCAATTTTTCTTGCAGTGAATTTGGGTGACAGTGTTTAATGGTCAGCACTACAATTTGTGAGAATATTATTGTATATTTGTCTTCCTGGGATGCTGTAGAAGGGTGCAAATTCTGTTATTTCTCAGGAGTCAGTGTACTGTACATGTTTTGTAGCAGGAAGAAAGTCATGTGGTAACAGGGATGATGGTAACAGACATTTAATGTAACACTTGCTACTTTTCATCCTAGGTCAATTTTATCTAGACAGTTTTTATATAATAGTTTTCACAACAAAATAATGGGACACTAAAATAAACAGTGTTTTATAGAAAGTGCCATGTGTTTTTGATTGTGTTGTGACACAGGAGCATAAATGAAGACTCCCTTTGACCTGCCTCACTCTGCCATTTTCTTCTCTACAGCTCAGTGCTACAAAAAAGATGGGATGTATAGAAAGTATATATAAAAATAAAAACGCAAGATGAATAACACACAATGGCATTTCACAGCTTTCCTTCAGAGTGGCCTGAGGTTCAACCATCCTTTTTTCATCATGAGGAGAGAAATGGAGAGAGAAGCACTGGATCTCCAAACATTTGGCTGTTGGCTGAGGATGAAAGAGGTTGGGCCAATTTGGCGAGATGTTGTTTTTTGCTCTGGGATCTGTTCTAAACGGCGGTGCTCCCCTCTCACTGGGAGCACCGCCGAATCTGCGGGAATCTGATGGGTCTTAATGTGCAAGCATGTTCTGCCGCATCCCCCACACACTCCTCTCCTCGCTTCTTCTCCCCTCCTTTTCTCCCTTTGTGGCTTCCCTCACTTTTGGCAGGCCGTGTGGTGGAGTTCAGCAGTTTTGCAGTCGTTTTTCCAGATTTACCCACAGCCACCACTTTCATGTGCTGGATACTTCAGAAACCCTCCCTCCAGCACCGCTGTCTCCCACATTTCCCTCAGTTTCTCTTTTTGCTGTTCCATCTTTACCTCTTTTTGCCACATCTCTCTCTCCTTACTTCTTCTCACACTCTAGCTTTGTTCCAAAGCCTAGTGAGCTGACTCACTGTCTACTTAGGAAGGTTCCTAGCCATCATGGAATCTCATAACTGAATGTACTACATACGCAGCACCACGTTGGTGTTATATGAAAGATATAACACCAACATGTCAGAAAAAAAAAAAAACAATCACTGAGTTGGAAAAAGGATCACCCCCTTGTGTCAGTATTTTGTTGAACCACCTTTTGCTTTAATTACAGCCTTTAGTCTGTTGGGATATGTCTCTGTCTCTACTAACTTTGCACATCTAGACTTTGCAATATTTGCCCACTCTTCTTTGCAGAACTGCTGAAGTTCAGTTAAATTTGATGATTACTGTTTGTGGACTGCAGTCTTCAAGTCATTCCACAGATTTTCAGTGGGGTTTGAGTCTGGGCTCTGACGTTCACCTCTTTCTCCTTCTGGTCAGTTTTGCTGTGTGCTTTCGGTCATTGTCATGTTGGAAGGTAAACCTTCTTCCCATTGACAACTTTCTGGCAGAGGGCAGCAGATTTTGCTCAAGAATTTGATGGTATTTTGCCCCATCCATTTTTCCTTGTATCCTGACAAGTGCTCCAGTCCCTGTTTCAGAGAAACACCCCATAACAGGATATTACCACCTCTATGATTTACTGTAGGAATGCTGTTATTTGGATGGTGAGCTGTATTGGATTTATCGTTTGGTGTTGAGGCCAAATAATTACATTTTCCTTGAGGAGTGGCTTTTTTCATGCACCCCTCCCATAGAAGCCACATTTGTGTGGAGAATTTGTGATATTGTTGTCACATGCACACAATGACTACTCATTGTCATAAATTCCTGCATCTGCTTCAGAGTTGCTGTAGGCCTCTAGGTCGTCTCTCTGACCAGTTTCCTCCAGCTCATTCATTCAGTTTGGAGCGATGTCCTGATCCAGGGAGGGTCTGTGTTGTACCAAATACCTTCCACTTCTTAGTAACAGACTTCACTGTGCTACTAGGCATTGATAAAGCCTTTGAAATCTTTTTCTATCCATCTCCTGACTTGTGCCTGTCCACAACTTTATCCCGGAGATCTTTTGATGGTTGCCCATTGTTGATTGTTTGCTTCAGTTGCACTACCAAGGACTGAAATGCTCCAGGAAAGCTCTTTTCATGCTGAGCTGATCAAAATGTCCACAGCTGATCACAGTTGAAAGTCAAATGGCTTTGTGTGCCTTTGAGAAGGTGTTTAGCTGCAACTGATTGAGTTTACAAGTCATTTTTCGGAGGGGCTGATCCTTTTTCCAACTCAGTGATTCTGTTTTTTTATTTATTTATTTTACATGTTGGTGTTATATCTTTCACATGGATGTTATAAGTTGCGCTGAGTAAATACAGCTGGATAAAACAAAAACTTTGTCGTCTTCATTATAGGCTGCAAAGCAACAAAATGTGATTATTTTAAAGGGGGGTGATTATTTTCTATAACCGCTGTTACATACTTCTGTTCAGGGTTTGGTTTCAGTAAGATTTTTTAAATGTCTTTGAAAGAAGTCTCTTATGCTTACCAAGGCTGCATTTATTTAAACAAAAATACTACAAAACAGTAATATTTTGAAATATTATTACAGCTTAAAATAACTTTTAAAAAGTGTGGTTTATTCCTGTGTTGACAGCTGAATTTTCAGCAGCCATTACTCCAGTCTCCAGTATCACATGATCCTTCAGAAACCAATTTAATATGTTGATTTGGTACTCAAGAAACATTTTTTTGTATTATCAATGCTGAAAACAGTTGTGCTGCTTAATATTTTTGGTATAAACCATAATACCATGATGATTTTCTTCAGAAAGCTCAAAAGAACTCCATTTATTTGAATAGAGTTTTAATGTAGATGCTTTTACTGTCATTTTTTATCAATTGAATGCATTCTTGCTAAATAAAAGTATTAATTTCTTTTTTTTTTTAATCTTACTGACCCCCAAATTATGAACCGTTTGAAACTTCACATCCGGAGTGCGCTTTAAAATGCTCCCTACGAAGGCAGCTGACTAGATTTTGAAAAAGCTTCTGCCTATGTTTGTCTTTTCTTTATTCTCTCCTCCTTCGTTTCACAGTCTCTCTGGCTTCAGAAGGTCACAGAAGGCCACTACTTTTCAGACGGTTGTGGAATAGTTCTGAGGTGGTTTGGGTTTGTTATGGGCTCTGTGTGGCATGACCTTGGCTCTCTGCTGTTCTTTCGGGGCCATCATCACAGCAGGCCCAGCTCGCCAGCAACATCACATGATCTTCTAAAGTGGGCTGCCTCTCGCCACATCAAGGGCACACCCCAAAAAAACTGCTCACCGATACTGTCAACCCTCATGTGCATCGCCTGCATTTTTTTTAATATAATTGATATTTTACCCAGGATGACTCTATAGCCTTGTTCAGACTGTCAGGCCAAATCCAATTTTTGTGCAAATCCGATTGAAATCGGATCATATTTAGATAGTCTGAATGGCAACAAACTACATGAATCTGTGTGAACCTGACTTTTGCAAATCCATTTTGAGTTACATATGTGGTTTGAAATCCTATTCAAATCGAATTTCTTGCAGAAACAAGTTTGTGCTGTTGCGAATAGCAAGTCAAGCGGAAAATGACAATATACTGCTAGTTTACCCACCTCTTTGAGATTTGAGACCAGCGGAGATGGCAGCGTGGAATAAAGCTCCGCCTGCAGTCTATATGTATTCTATCTGTTTTTCTTTTTATTTATTATACAATTAACAAAAGCAAAAAAAGGCCTCTAACACTAGTTTTCTCTATTCTTTTTCTATTCTATCTGTTTTCTTTTTATTTATTATATATATATTTTTTAAAACTTGCTCTGTGTACTGCGTTAAGCTAACTGAGACTTGTTATAGCACTTACATATCATTGCTCTCTTGTTGATTTTGATTGCTTCCATTGTCCTCATTTGTAAGTCGCGAAATCGCCACAAATCGGAGCAAAAAAAGCCACAAAAAAGTCACAAAACGGAATTGAGCAGTTGTTATACACAGTGTGGACAGTCGATCGGATTCCAATCGGATATGAGCAAAAATCGGATTTGGACTGACAGTCTGAACAAGGCGTATGTGTGAACCCCTGCTGGATGCCTGAGGCTCACTGAATAGAGGTTGGCACAGAGGAAGATGTGTTCGCAGGAGCTTAGAGATGCCCGCTCTGCATAATGCTGGTGGATGGAGTTGCATGTGCTCATAAAGCTGAGTGTAGAAAGTCTTCAAAACCACACACAGCTTTTGAAACAGGAAGAGCAGAGACCTCCAGTCCACTATGGTTTTACTGCCTGCTCTTGTATCCACATATATTACCAGATAGGAATGGATCATAATGGTTGGCTAGTTTATTTGGATTTTTTCTACTTGTTTGTTAGTTTTTTAGGTGTTTTTATCAGTAGTTTAGTAAGAAAATTGTACTTCAGCTGTTAAACCTGCTCAGAAAGGTTGCGTCTTTAAATGAAACTTTTTAAAGCACATTCAAATTGATATCTTCACCTGTTATTTTGCATCTCACGCTCATTTTTAATTTAAAATTTGTGACAAAATAGTCCATCTAGTCTAATATCCAAATAGTATAAAAGTCCATTTTTTATTGTAAAAAGGTATCTAATGTAAACATCTCTAAAGGCACAATATACAATATGACTTTTGACCAGATTTTTGCCCTGATTTACAGTCTGGAGGAGTCAGAGTTAGTCTGCAGATTTTGGACAGTCACAGTCAACAGATTTCACAGAAAATTCAGATCAGATTCAGATTGTGTCCGACTGAGGGAGATGGTCCTCACTGCAGAACACAAGATCCAGGGGGCGAGGTTGGATCCAGATCCAACTCCTCCCACCTTACATATACCTAAACCTACCCGTCTCCACCCCCTGATCCCTAAACCCACCCATCTCCACTCCTAAACCTACCCATCTCCACCTCTAAACCTACCATCTCCACCCCCTAGATGTGGATCCAACCCCGCCCCCTGGATCTTTGTTCTGCAGTGAGGGGCTACTGGACTGAGGTGTAATTATACTGTAACCAGCCTAATTATACAGGACTTCTTTACAGGATTGATACAGGATTTATACAGGATTGATTAGTACTATTCGTTCAAGTGATCTATTGACTAAACAAGTTTGAATTTATGTAGTATCACTGTAGGCCAAATGTAAAGATCTTTAGAATTTATTTAGGAATTAAGTGTTTGCAAACCAAAGGTGAATTTTGAAGAGCTGTATTTTAATGCATGTTAAATAAAATACACATTTGATGTTTTAAAACAAGCTAGAACAAGGAATAAATTATCTTTAGTAAACCTTGAATTGGAACAGAAACAATTGGCATGTTTTAGTTGTTGAAATTGAATATAATACGTAAATCTATTTTGAGGACAAAAAAAATCCATATTTGTGTATACTAAGAATACTGTTCATTCATATTGACTGGGACATGGCCATTCTTTACTCTTGTCCTAAGGTAAAAGAGAGAGAGATCGAACTACACGCATTCACTGGCTTCTCCTCCATTGTTCTCTAAAACGGAGATATGGTATTACATGGCCTGTGCCAGTAACCGCAGAGTGACAAAATCCGTGGGGTGCCGTTTGGAGAAAAAAAAATGTAGGGAGTGAAGGATGCTGGTGGAAGACAGAGGAGTGCATCTGGAGCTGATAAGCTTTGCTGAGAACCACATGATTGTGGTACTTCAGGAGGAGGCGGCAGTGAATGTACTGTCTGTTACATAGTCATCTCCTCCCTGACAAATGGCTCCAACGTTTTTTTCCCTCTTTTCCCTTTCGGCCCGCGAAAAGGGGGCCAACAAAGGAGGGAGTGTTCCTCATGCCATCTCTCCTCACAGGGTTAGTCCTGTGGATTATCCCATACTGAACCATTCCCATTGATATTATCATGTCCCATGCACTTAGTTCCAGTGAAACCCATTAAACTGCAGGAAAGTGTTGTGGGATTGTGTTTTCGCTTGCATTTTACTTTTCAGTTTGACTTTCATCAGAGCTTCGGGTGGTTATACATCAAGCTGAGCTTGTAATGAGTAATATTCTCAATTAAAGGGGTCATATAATACAATTTCAAGTTTTCCTTGCTCTTTGGAGTGTTACAAGCTGTTCGTGAATAGATAAGATCCCTAAAGTTGCAAAGACTAAAGTCTCAAACCCAAAGAGATATTCTTTATAAAAGACGTCTACGTCACTGTGTGGGAAGATTTGCATAACACCTCCCAAATGTTCACGCAAAGAAAGAATGCGTAACTTTGATTCTTGCTGTAGTATTGTTGCAACCGCCGCCATGTCGTGTGTGACGCTGTGAAAGCGAAACTACTTTGTTTGGCCTTCCAAAAGAGGACACGACTAGAAATCAGTGGTTCAAGTTGTATTTACAACACTGTTCCAGAACAGTTCAACCCAAATATTCAGATGTGTGCAGCGCATTTTATGGAGGACTGTTTCCTGATCCTGGGAGAGTAGCCTGCAATGCCGGCTATTCTGACTCAGCCTGTAAGTACGTTTTCATATTTAAAAATTTGCCACTGATGATTCAATAGCGAATTTTGAGCAGTGTAGAGTAGCGCTTTGTGTTTCTCCGATCACAAATGCAGACATGGTTTTATGTTTACGCGGCGCGAAACGCAACGCGTAAAAAGACAGTATAAGTCATTATAATCAGTAATTATGCCCCCACTGGATGCAACAAATGCCTCGTTTGTAATGGGTTTTATTGGTTTTGTCTCGTCGCGCCGGGACACGGCATCACAGTATGGTAAGAGGCGTCACATTTCTGTCACACGTTTGAGGTATTCGGCAACGCACTGGATAGCTGACCAATCAGAGCACACCACGCTTTTCAGAACGATGAGCTTTGTAAAAATCGCCGCGTTTCAGAAAGGCGGGGCAAAAATTATGTGTTTTTTTTTTTTACCTTAAACCGCATAAACACCAAATACACAAAATAATGTTATTTTTAGCAACGTCATATGACCCCTTTAAATCAGTGAAATGGCTGCATTGTCGAAATGGTGGAATAGTGAAATTTGAACTCAGGAGGGAACAACAAACAGGAAATTTCCTAATATTGACGGTACACTCATAAAAATACCTAATAAGTAACATTGTGCTACCATTATTTTAATTGTCATTGTACTATTGTATTCTTTGAAATATGTTTGAGTACAAAGTAAACTGGGACGCATGAAATGATAATCATTTAGTTCTTCTTTCACTTAATAATTCTATATATTTGGTGTAATATAGACAAAAATGTTGGGATGTATCTCACCTGTACTGTATGTTCTTATACTTAGGTGCCAGTTTGAGCAGGTCTGAATCTGAAAATGGCTGAAAGATCACAGCCAACCAGTCTATTGAGACAAAGTGAGCTAATTCCAGTAGCAAAAGCTTGCTCAAATAATGGTGTTTATGGCTTCCAGTAAAACTAAGGAGGTAGTTTCAGGGTCCAGACGTTGAAGATAGACAGATCTTAACCCACACTCTCCATATGGTGTGAATATACAGCCTTTTCATCCCTTTTCCTCTCGGTGTCTTGGGCCTTTGCCTTGTTTAGATTATGACTTTAAAAAGAGTTAAAATACTTGTCATATTTATCTGCGCTTCGTTATGGAGCAAAAGGTCTCTCTGGATTTATGTGGTTAAGGTAATGAGGGAAGTATACATCAGATGTTTTATAAACTGAGATTGCCCTATGACATGTTATTAATCATTAAAGGCCCATTCACATTGTGCCAACACTGTCCAATGCATTGAACTTTATGAAGTAAGCTATGACTACAGCATTACTCTAGTCATCGTTGTCATTCAGTGCTCAAAGTTCAATCAATTTTTGCCATTTTTGAATTGAATGATTTTTGTGATTTTCACATAATTTTGGCAACAAGAAACTGTCAGACATTATGAATACCTTTTTTCTTTGAACAGGTACATTCACACAAATCAGGTACTTAAAAGCTTATCCAATCAAAAGTAAACTAGTAAACTGTTAAGCTAAAGAATTCATCTTAAGTTTAAGAAGAGAAAGCGGACAGATCGAGTCATCAAAGGTTGCTGCAGGACACAGTGATGATACCACAGCAGACGACTCTGATAAAAACAGAGGCCTGCGTTGTACGGATAGAGGCCAGAGATGGCTGTGATTGGCTGTTGGCTGGACTGCTCTCCTGAGCTGAAGTTTCAGGTTACGATACTTCATTAAGTCTCTGATTAATGGCTTCATAGTGGAGTTATTACCCTCTTGTTGTGGTGACCCCAGCTCATGTTCATTAGCCCAGTAATAAGGCGCTGGTCTGGGGAGCGTGTCCCTGACACATGACTATAGGAGAGAGAGAGAAAGAGACTTGGTTCAGGGGTCGTCTTGTGGCTCTGATTGAAATAGCCGTGTATTTAAGCAGCAATGTTCCCCTGTCTCTGTGTTAGTATTCAGAACTGACTGATCATTAATCGCAGAACTGAGATCCTTTTCCAGCAGTATGGTAATCAGACTAATCAAGACTTGAGTGAAACTTTTCAACCTCTTAAAAGATACTAATCAATGTATTAACTGAAATGTTGGCTTTTGATGTCCAGTGATTGTATTATTGCAGGTGGTTTAGTGCCTTGAAAGTATCTGCTTTCCATTTTATTTTCTACAATAACACTGTAGTTAAGGGTGGGAATCACAAGAAATGTAAAGCTAGTGAATTTTTCCTGACTATTTATTTATTCAGTATTCATAGTCTTTTTTAAATGTGGCATACAGTAAGTGCAAACCAATTATTGTCTTTAACTGTATTAAATAGTACTGAAAAAGATGTGGTAACATTTAATTTATTCTATTGTTTTTATAAAATACCACTGATTAAATAACTCACAAGTCGTTAGCTGTATGTGTTTGATTCACTAAAAAGAACCAAATGATAAGAGTCATTTATTCGTGAATTGGTTGGAATACACTGGTTGCACTGTATGGTTTTGATTCACCAAAAAGAACCTGCTCATCAGAATAATTTGTTCGCAAATCATTTTGATCACCCTGGGTGTGTTGTATGACTTTGATTCACTATAAAGAACATCCTCAAAAGAGTCATTCATTTGGGAATCAGACTACTCACTTTATGCTGTATGGCTTTGATTCACCAAAAAGAATTGTCTCAAAAGAGTTATTTGTTAGCGAATTGGTTGGATTCGGAAAACCCTGGTTGCACTGTTTGGTTTTGATTCACTAAAAAGAACTGACTCATAAGAGTTATTTACTCGGGAATCTGACTACTCACTTCATGGTGCGTGGTTTTGATTCACTAAAAAAACTGACTCAAGTAATTTGTTTAGGAATCGGACTTCTCACTTCAGACTGCATGGTTTTCATTCAGAAAAGGCTTATGAGAGTCATTCAGGAATCAAACTACATTGATCGCAGAATGAGTACTATATGTTTTACCCTGTAGATTCAGTAGCAGTGTTGCAATAGCAATTGCAATTGCAACAACCAATAATGAAACACAACATCATTCGATTTCTGTATATAAATAAATGGAATCATTTCTGAATAAGAACCGGTTCTTGATATTTATGTAGTATTTCTCTGTCAGGCCGCAGTCAATCACACAATCAGTCATATGTATTTCTAAATTTTCCAAATAATCTCCAGTCCAACCATCAAACACTTTTTGTCTTAATGCATTTAAACTTCAAACCAGATTGGCCTGCGTGTCCTGAGTGTAAATAAACTCAACCTGCCTTTATTTTTACCCCTCCAGCTTAGTTTATTTTGAGTCCTTTTAAAAAAACCACCTCACATATGAGGTTGCTACCAAACCCTCTTAGAAGCTGTATTTTTTTAGAGGGGGGACGAATGAAAGAAAAGAGAAGCATGTTTTCTTTTTCTGTGGTTTGTTTTCCAGTCACTTTAAAATGAACTCTGGGTGCATGACGAGAAGGCCGCAGATGGTGCGGTGTGCGATGGGAGACAGTCGTAGTTTTTGCTTTACAGATGACTGGAGAGCGCTATGAAAACATGCCTTTTACACTTCTGTCCTGCTGCTGTCACACCACGACGAAAAGGGCAGTTTTGCAAGTAAAACAAAATATCGTTGTCTCCTTGCTTCTCAGTAATTGGACTCCTGAGATCATTGTAAAAGTGCTTAGTAAGGGTGCTACAGAGAATTTGGTGTGAAAATATGTAAGCATGAGGGCACGTTTTATGTAAGTCTCAATAAAAGACAGAGGGAAAGTTCAAGACTAAGGATGTCACAACAAAAGGTTGCACTTTTCGCTCTAGTGCACTCTGTTTATGATGCTGTAATATAAAACTGCTGCTCCCACAATCCTTAACATAGTCTTCATCTCCCACCTTTTGTCCTAAAGATTTTGTTTTGCCATCTCTTTTCCAGTCTCCAGTGGTGTCGGTGGGTTTTGCTCGGTTTCATCCTAACCTGTTGGTGGGTGGCACATACTCGGGGCAGATTGTTCTCTGGGACAACCGAAGTCACCGAAGAACGCCGGTTCAGAGGACCCCCCTGTCCGCTGCAGCACACACAGTAAGTGAACCTACAGATACAGTCATCAATTACACTCCATCATGAATTCAGTTAAGTCTTTTCAAAGAGTCTTATTCTGTGGAAAACAAAAGGAGTTTACCCAAGCCACCCTTTTACATACAATGAAAGTGAACGGTGACTATGACTGTCAAGCATGATTTTTGGTGAGTAACAACTTAAATCTTAGTCTGTTTCCTACACAAAGCTCAAAGAGTCATTTCATGTGAAAAAGTTTGCTTAATTGTACTGAATGTTCAGTTGTAGTGTATTTCAAGTCTTAAATGTATATTTAAAAAAAAAACTGTCCTTGCAGATAATTAATGAAATAAAAGGCCTCTTAAGTGTACTTTCATTTTTTAACACACTTAAGTACACTTTTAAAAATTGCACTTAATAATTGTCAAATTAAAGGTTCACTTTAAAGTACATTTTAATACATTTTGTAGTTTGATTTTTTTTAATAAACATACTAAAGCATGTGTAAAGTACTTGATTATAATTTTATAATCATGTGTTATACACTTTTACAGTTAAAGATTTAAATGTAATATTTTAAATGTACTAAATTGCAGCTTCATCATTACAAATGTCCAATTACAAATAAATTTAAATGCATTTAAATACACATTTTACTGATTGACAGTATATTCGGCAATGCACTTTTACCAAAAATTATAAGATTACATATAAAGATGTGCTTAAATCTTATTTATAGTAAGTGGATCAAAAAGCACTCTTAAGTTCAACTAATTTCATTTAATATAAATTTACCTTTTTTACATTTTAATTTATTTGCAGCTAATGCATTTTAGAGTCTAAAAACATTACGTTCAGTTCACACTTAACTACATTCCTTTAAAGTATATTATTTACATCATAAGTACTCTTTTTTTTAAAGTATGCTAAATTGTACTACTATATTAAACACTTTTGTGGTGCTTTTTTGTCTATTTTGATTTCCATTTACTTTTATTGTATGGAAGAGAGCAGCATAAACATTCTTAAAAAGAACAAAGAAAATCATACAGGTTTGGAACAACATGAGGGTGAGTAAATGATGACAGAATTTTCATTTTGGGTGAACTATCCTTTTAACCGGATAATCACACTATTACATGATGCTGGTAGCAATCAACCCCTCAACGTTTTCCTGACCTCATCTTCCCTCTGTGCAAAAGGCCGCCCACTGTCTACCCAGGGCTAGACTCAGTCTGTCAGCACAGTCAGGCTCAATGAGCCCCATCTAACTCCTTGTCATGCAATAAAGACAGTACAACCTAGTAGCAGAGAAAAGGGACGTCCATAGACCCTTATTGTTCTCAGCTGCCACACACATGGCCCCTGAATGCCATACATGCTGAGGGTTTAAACTCCCGTGCCCTCAATAATGAAAGCCTATGTCTCGACTGCCGTCTCACCAGTCCACCAGCCCGTCTGAAAGAGCCCATTGTTGGTCAAAAAACAAAAATCAAATTGTCGACAATAACGACATAATGGATTTACACAGTTGACTGTATTTGCAGACGGGCAGATGCTCAGGCCAGGTTAGTTCACAAGCTAGGTATTGTCTCTATATAGACATTCAGTTCATAGCTTTCATTAAGGGACCATTCATAGATGTTTGCTCTCCATGTATAACACTTTCTTGAATTTCTCATATTTGTCAGACAATTGTAGGTGACATACTGTAAATGCATTTTTCTCAAAGCACCCTGTTTACTGCGTCAATGTGGTCGGCACTCAGAACGCCAACAACCTGATCACGGTGTCCACAGACGGCCGAATGTGCTCCTGGAACCTGGATATGCTGTCACAGCCTCAGGTCAGTGCTGATATTACACCAGCATCCATCGCGTCTGTATAAAAGTCTGCTTGCTCAATCCATGTGTGTCTGTTGTAGGAGAGCATGGAGCTTGTTTATAACAAGTCTAAGCCGGTGGCTGTGACTGGGATGGCCTTCCCCACTGGAGACGTCAATAATTACATTGTTGGCAGTGAGGAGGGAACAGTGTATACAGCATCCAGACATGGCAGGTGAGTGGCACATACATGCATACATTTGACAGACTGTCCATGATAACCGTTAGACACTTAGAAGTGCTTTGGGTGATCCGATCAGAAGTGGTCAGAGATAAATAAAGTATAACTGGTGTCCAAACCATTCAGAGGTAGTCGGAAACGCATGTGGCCATATTTTTTGATCTCATTTGTAGTGATGTCCATCCTGAACTGCCTACTCACCTGTCAATCAAAACAAGCATTTTAAACTTTGTTGTTGGCTTTCTGATCAAAACATTTTTTTTATTCCTTATTTATAACACATTTTAACTATTTAAAATCAAACCCAAGATCCACTCAGAATCATAAGGTGAGGAGATAAAAAAAGGTACAAAAAAAAAATATATATAAAATTACAAAAAAATATATAAATGATGTGCCCGAAAAGATAAAACTCATGACCAAAACAAAATACAGATGAGTACATGTATAACTTAAGATCTCAAAAGATCCAATGAAGTCACAACAAGGTCTGACCAAAATTGTATTGTCTTTCCGGTGGCGCCATGCACTTTATCCATGGGTAATATTTTTTAATGAGCCACAGTAATATTTTTAATGTTTTTGAAAGATCCTTCAGAAATCATGTTCATATGCTGATCTGGTGCTCAAGAAACATTTCTTCTTATTATCAATGTGAAAAAAGTTGTGCTGCTTAAAAGTTTTTGGGAAACCAGAGTATGTGGAATATTTTTTCAGGATTCTTTGATGAATATAAAGTACAAAAGGGCAGAATTTATTAGAAAGAAATTTGTAATTTTGTAAATGTCTTTATATTGTCACTTTTGATCATTTTAATTGAATGTATTTCAAGATTTTATTAAGAATATCAAAACTTATTAAAATTATTATTGATACCTTTGTGTTGTTTCCCTTTTGTGTTGCTCCACAGTAAAGCTGGCATCTGTGAGATGTTTGAGGGCCATCAGGGGCCAGTGACAGGCATCAGTTGTCACAGTGCTGTGGGTCCTGTCGATTTCTCCCACCTCTTTGTCACCTCTTCTTTTGACTGGACTGTAAAATTGTGGAGTACAAAGGTAAGAAATAATATCCTCTACACCTTTTAAGCATCATCAGCGTGCCTCACTCTTCTCTATTGCCTAACCCTAAACACACTGCAAGATGTACTAAATGAATTTATGCATGACTAATAATCAGTTTTAATAAGACTTATGGACTCATGGACTGGAATTAGCCACCATTTAAACATTAACTGTGCATCATCAATGAATTCATTCAAGAGTCTGAAGTTTTGTAGCACTTCTGTTCGTTCAGTGATACTTGAATGTTTAAACATGCAATTATTTGCACCTTCCCGTTCTAACAGCAGCAAACATTTTTTTGGTTTGAGGTTTTTCAGAAACCTCATTCAGAACATTCAGAAAGTACAAATAGTGAGTTATAAATTTTTTTAATCCATGTTTTTGTCTTGTTTTCCAGTAACAAATATCTAAAATGACCCCACTGACGTTGTTTTTTTTTTTTTTTATATGCATATATGTATAAAAAAATACAGTAAAAATTGAAATTACAGTAAAATTCTTATTATCTTAGACAATTTTTGTTTTCAAGTAAATGCATCTTGTGTTAAGGAGGTATCTTACTGGAAAGCAAGATAAAAGATAAAAGAAAAATGTTTATGCTTTTTATGTTTATGAAACCCTAATATGAAATGTACAAACCAGGCAAAATACACACACAGTCTCCAACATTAATGTAGGTACATCTTTTTACAGCATTTTAAGTCCTGCTTTGTTAATGAAGACAGCATCTTGACATTGTCTTGTACATGCAACTAAATCCATTCTGTGTCCAAAGCTTTGAGACCACTGGACAGCGGCTTTTTTGCCTTGGAGCTTAATCTGCAAGTTCAGAAATGAATGATTGAGTCTCTTGATTGGGGTTCAAACCACATGGACCAAAGCGATTGAGCAAGAGCTGGTTAGGGTGGGAGACGTATGGACATGGTTGTGCTCACAGATACTGCAATCTGTGTCTGGAGATACTGGCTCAGATCACATTAGCCACAGAGTGAGGGAAGCATGAAGGCCAAGTATGAATAAAAGATGGACGTAGAAGGAATGTTAGGGGAGAAGAGAGAGGCACGAATTTAAAAAAAGCGATGGAAAAGTGGGATAGCTTGAAGAAGAGACATCAATGACACAACCTTGGTAGAAACAGAAAACATAAGTAGTAGTTAAAGGGATGGTTAACCCAAAAATGAAACTGCTGTCTTCATTTTCTTACCCTGATGTTCTTTCAAATCTGTATAACTTTCATTTTTGTGTGGAACACAAAATGGGAAAATGTGAAGAACGTGCTGGTCGCTCTTTTCCATAAAATTACAATAAATAGGGACTGAAGCTTTTGGTCCGAATATCTTATCTTGAAAGGTGGTCCGAATATCTTGTTTGTTATGTTTTCAGGTCTTTTGAGGTCATATTGTAGCTGTATATATAATTCAAGTAATTTACAGGCATGAGGATGAGATAAGGATGACAGAATTTACAGTAAAGTTAAACATTATTTGTAGTTAGTATGGTTTATTTTTTTAAAAATAAAAATATTTTTTATTCAGCAGGGATACAATAAATTGATCAAAAGTGACGGTAAAGACATTTATAATGTTAAAAAATATATTTAAATTTTACAAATAAATGCTGCTTTTTAAAATTTATTACATTTTAAAATATATTAAAATACAAAACATTATTTTAAATTGTAATATTTCATAATATTACTTACTGTTTTTTTTTACTATATTTTTCATAAAATTAAATGCCACTTAGGTAAGCATACAAGAATTTTTAAATTTTCAAAAAGTTTGAACGGTAGTGTACATTTTTATGAGAACTGTCCCTTTAAAGTGCCCCTATTATGCCATTTTTAAGGTCCCTAATATTGTTTTGGGAGTCTCCTACAATAGGTTTACATGCATGCAAGGTCAAAAAAACGCATTTGTTTTCTCAAAATATGCATTTAATATTGCCTCATTTTCCAACGATTTGTTTGAAGCAGTTCTAAGATTCAGTCTCTCTAAACCCTTCCTTTCAGTGGCGGTTCTAGACCACAGTAACTGGGGGGCCAGGCAGGGGCCACTTGCGCTTTTAGGGGGCACACTTTTAAAATTAATTTTAACCTACTTTCAGTATTATTCATTCAGTCATTTTTCACCATGTCATGTATCACTGCAATCTCTAGAAGTAAGCTATAACAATTTAAACTCAAATGAATGTTTCATTTAGGGTTTCATTTATCTGACAAGTTATTTTGTATTGTAGTGTAGGGCGTCATGCACTCATTATTTTTGTGGGGGCACGAGTGAAGAGGAGGGGGGGAGGCCTCGTCATTCTTGTCATGTGACACACAGCAGCCACGATAGCACTGTATAACTGATATAGGTTTATGTTTTATTTATTTTTTCCTTTTTCTTTGAAATATTCTCAAATGTGTTAACTATATCATGAAATATCTCAATTCTCAAATATGTGTAAGTAAATGCATTTTGCACCTTTATAAATTATGTTAGTTGATCTATAGGCTAATGGATGATGGGCAAAGTAGCCTAATAGTGTAATCTATTAACTATGCATAAAAACCTGTCTTTTTACTTAAATACCAGATATGGGTGTCATACCATAAAATATTTTTAATACGACTGATTATAACACTTTCATGGTACAGAAAGAGAGGAAAGAACATTTACATTAGGGCTGGGTAAAAAATATCGATATCTCAATATTAATCGATTCTCGTTTTTACGGAATCGATTAGTCTAGCCTGTTTTCAGTTAATGGACGGAACGTTGAAGGGCACTTCACATCCAATATATCGCAATAAGCATTGTGCTTTGGTACTTTTAATATGAAACAAAGTCTCAGATTTCAAATTCTGTCCATTGTATTGCAGTATTCAAACAATAAATGCTGTTTTGGCGCTGTTTAATGTGGAGTGACCGATCGTTGTAGCGCCTCAGTTCAACAGACACGGCAGCACGAGGCGCACGTGAACTAATCATCTCCTCCACATTAATACCAGTTTCAGCACAAAATAAACATGACTAAACATCCGAAGGTAAGTTAAAAGAAAGAGTACAACTTTACAATCCGTATCCTGTCTCATGTAATCGCTCAATCAGTGTTTCAGACGTCAAATATAACGGCTTTTGTAAACAATGTCACGTAACGTCACATTTACCTCAGAAAAA
>NW_015552597.1:236146-242086 GCF_001515605.1 Sinocyclocheilus anshuiensis | reverse complement strand
AGTCAGATAGAAAAATAAACTGTAGAGAGGGGCATTTTGCTAAATATATGCACCAAATAACATATTCATTATAAATTTAACTGTTCTTCAATGTTTAATTTATGTATGAATAAATCCATCAAGTTTTTATGACAGCCACCATTATGTTTATATATCAATTTCGAAAAATTGTTTTGTGGTCCAAGGTCACATATAGCTGCTCTGCCTATAGGTAGCACCGACCCTGCGCACATCATAAATCCGTCTTTTTGGCAAGTACCAGATAGTCTATGGGAGTAATGTAATAAAATATCTTTAATACAACTGAATTTGTATTTAACATGATCACAATTTAATAAAAGCAAACTACTAATTATAAAGCTTTAATTGCCATGGTTATTCAAACGGAATAAATACAGAAAGTGAGCAAAGAACCTTCACTATTATCAAAAACATTATCACTGACTTCAGTCTAGCCAGAGTTCAAGCTCTCAAAACTCCCATTATAATCACTGAAACTGTTTACACTGTGAAATGAATATCTTACATTAGTATGCACATCTGCACTTTGTTGTTTCTCATGAGAAAATTCACCAGAGAGCAGAATACAGTCAGCGAGCGCACGCACTGAACAAAACACCGGCGTTTCAGCGATGACTCATCTGAACGCCTCTGATTGGTCATTGCATTCATAAGCTCAACAGAATCGTGTGCGATTGGTTATAATGCGCAGCGCTGTAAAAAACGTGTCTGGCTCTGCGCCAGTCAGCCAATGCAGATTTGAATTTAGCAGCTGGTGATGTTTAACTGTTTTCCATTACTGCCACCTACAGGACAAACTGCGCATTGCACCCAAAATTTAGGGGGGCCAGGGGGGCAAGCTTGTTGACAAGCTTGTTGTCCTCGCCTCAAACACAACCCCCCGAAATTTAACCACTGATCCTTTGCAGCCTAATCTTTTAGAATTTAAAATAAAAGAATATACATTCACAGTGTAGGACACAGCGTCTTCTCGACATGATGTTAACCACACGAACAAGCTACACTGTTTGAGGGTGGGGTCAAGTTGTTTGTGCCCGGCCAACGTAGAACATAGGCGGGCATTATGCAAATGTGTTACCCTGTGACGTGTAGCTGTCACAGGAGTGGGATTCGAATTACTGACGACTCGTTTAGGCTGTTCAGAGTCGATTCTTTATTTTGGGAGACGATAACTTTATTTATCGTGCACTTTTAGCTTTACAACTTCGCAGATTGTTTACATTCACATACAGCTACTTTACACACTGCATGAAAGGCAATATTAAAAATGGCATAATGGGGTACTTTAAAACGAGTTAACAAAGAGTTAAAAAGCAGAAGAGAGCCAAATAATCTGAAGTAGATGGTGGACACGGGTCATTTAGCAAGGAAGTGGCACATCTACTGCCTCAGGCCCTGCGATGGATAATACAGCTGAGCTACATTAATGAAAGCTACAGTATATGTATCATGTTCTCACAGTCATCGCTATCTGTGTGCACAAGCCTACGTAAAGTCCTGAGAAACCACAACATACCGTCCTGTCACTTTAAGTTGGGCTCAATGCATTTTCTGTTCAAATCTTAGACTTTGTGCATTCTGACAGATATTAAAACATTCCTGGGATGTTATGGATGTGCATGTGTTATTTTTTGGGGACGGGGGAATTCCTTCCCTTTGAGGAGAGCCGCAGGAATGCAGGCCTGTCTCTTTCTCCTCTGTGTGGTTGTACCTTAGCTTGGAACTAAGCACGCTGTGAGCCTCCACACATTATCACTCACATGCAATAATATGAATTTCAAATGACACCTGGCTTGCTATTTTTAGACATTAATGTGTTAGTTTAGTCATTTTATGTTATAAAAATGTATTATTTAATTATTCATTAGGTATAGAGCTGCCTCCATTTTTCTGTTAGTAGTATAACCAAGGCAGTGCTGACAGATAATTTTGTTCCCTTTATTGGTGTCCTATAAAACACGAAAAGGAAAAACCAGTGTATGTTTCCCATCAATGCCTGGTCGCTGCTCAGAAAACCCTCCTTGTGCCCTAATTTGCCTCCTTAAGTGCCTGTGGCGAGTCCTTGATGATTTTTCGATCTGCATCTCAGTCCTCATCCAGGTCTGTGATGATGGTGGTGACATGTATAAGCACCGTTTACTGTAGGTACATAAACAAGTACATGAGCTACTGGAGAATGAATACATACATATACTAAGATATGACTATCACTAGATCTCTGCAGAGGCATCAGAGAGGTTATGGAATGAATGCGAGGTCTGCTGCTCCGTGTGCTGAGGAGTATGCACATCACGCTCTGTTAGAAGGGAAAAAATGGCCTGCAAACTGATCTGTAGTCCTCAGGGAGGGCAGAATCAGCACTGGCGCCTTCGGGATTTGGAATTGTGGCTGTGGATCCTGTGGATCAGATCAACTGATGAGCATAGTTAAAGTTCTAATTGGACCTGTACTGGTTTGATCATAACATGACAAAATAACAAAATTACCATAGTGGCACATAGAGTAGCATGCTGAATGTGAAATGTAAACCACCATTCATTTTATACTGGTGGGTTTTTCATGGATTTTTCTCATGCACACATTTACAGAAGACACCCACTAAAATGTCATTCAGTGTAACAATAGTTAATCTACCAAAATATTTTGTCAGGCATATTTAGAACCAGAATCATTAGATGTAATTAAAAGACTTCCAAAAAGTTAATAATTGTCATTTTAAATCTTTACCAATCTTTGCCACTATCCTTCAAACCACTATATATTTTAGGCATTTTTCTGTTTTTTTTTTTATTTAGTATGATCACTTATTGTTTTATATATTTTAATAAGTATGGGTCAGAATGAGAATAAGAATGTTGTTTAATTTTTACGTAAATATACCTGTTACTCTGTATGACAATGGAATATTATTTCGCCCATATTTTGACATTTTATTATTTATCACAAAAGTTATTTGAAACATTAAAGTAGACACTTTACTTCCATTTAATATGCTTTCTATGTATATAAAATCACTTTTGCAAATGTAATTTGATGCAGACACAAAAATGGGACGTCTCTTTGACCCATATATTTTTGTTACAGTAATTCACACTACTCTTCAAAAGTTTGGAGTCAGTAAGATTTTTTAAATCTTAGTTTTTGAAAGAAGTCTCTTATGCTTCACTTATGCCTCTTTTAATACAGTAAAAGGAATAATATTGTGAACTATTATTACAATTTAAAATAGCTGTTTTCTGTTTTAATATATTTAAAAATTCATTTTCTTAATCCAGTCCTCAGTGTCACATGATCTTTCAGAAATCATTATTAGGTGCTCAATAAACTTCATAATCTTATTGTTTTCAATGTTGAAAACTGCTTACTGTTTTTGTGGAAACATTTTCCATAAATAGGAAGTTCTAAAGAACAGCATTTATTTAAAAACTAAATCTTTTGTAACAATATAAATGTCTTTACTGTGACTTTGATGCATGCTTAAATAAAAGTATTACTTTCCTTCAAATACATTTTTACTGACTTCAAAATTGAATGGTAGTGTATATTTAAATGGTCGGTTTATTCATTCGTTGTTTGTTTAATGTTTGATATTGGATCTTTTTATTTTTTTATGATTGGACCATCTCAGATTATGTTACAATAATAAGTAATACAATAATAAAAAACTAAGATTTAAGATGAAGTCTGCACACTGCGTGGTGTGTTTGATTAGCGTGCTGTGGTCTGCATTGCTCTCCGCCCAGCTGTCTCTCTCTGTACCTGTGCGGATCTCTCGCTCTACCTCACCATACCTCTCTCTCTCTCTCTTGTTTTCTTTCCTTTTATTCTCTTTTCTTCTATGCCACAGACAGCTGTTACACTTAGGCTACAGTACACCTTGGGGAGACTTTCATCTAGTGTTTTTTTTTTATGACACTGCTTGAATGTGCAAAGGTTTTAATTAGCTCAATCCCAGACAGGCCCCAGGGCTGCAGCAGCGCCACTCTGTCTACTGCCTATGCCACTCTCTCACTCTCTCTCCACCTTCACCCGCTCTCTCGCCCTCTTCCTGTCCCCTTACAACTCCAGCACCTTCTGGCTTGTCCTGCTTGCCCTTTCATTCTATCTTTCTCTTTATATTTCACCTCCTTTTTCTCATTTTGTGTCCCCCTCAGCAAAACAAGCCGCTGTACTCCTTTGAGGATAATGCAGACTACGTCTACGATGTGATGTGGTCTCCCGTGCACCCCTCGCTCTTCGCCGCCGTGGACGGCATGGGTCGTCTGGATCTGTGGAACTTGAACAACGACACTGAGGTGAGGTAACGCTTTCGGTCTGGTCCCCCAGATCACGTCAGGCCAAAGATGCATCAAAACAACAACAAGTTCCTTTCTGTGTGGGCGTCTCCCCACAGGCCGCCCTTAAATCAGCTTTCTGACAGCTCCTCACAAACAGCTCGCACAACACTCCAGCGGCGTTCCTTTCCACAGACGCACACACACATAGTCTGCAAGCTTACGGCTAATTACTCCGATGTGTGCGGATTCCTCTCTCTCCACCATTCCAGAGTCAGTGAGTTCCCATGGGCTGCAGCCCAGCACAGCGGTTTAACCTGGTCTTCTAAAGCCACTGTCTTTCAAGACCTTCAGGGACTTAGGGACAATCACAGCTTTACTTATTATATAGGGCTGTGGTATACTGCAAAAAATATTTTAAATATTCTTCTAAACATTCATAAAACAAGACACATTTACTTGGGAAGCAAAATTGTTTAAGAAAATAAGACTTGTCTTCTATCAATATATATGTATAATTTTAAACATTATTTTATATTTTGTATATTTGTATAATTTTATACAATTCAATTATATGTACCATTTTTATTAGTTTTCATTTAAGTAAGTTTATTTTTCTCACTTCACTGGAAATAAGAATAACTTGTTTTAAACATTAACCTCATAAAATGTTGTTAGATGTTTACTTTAATATACAATTTTTTTATTGTAAAAAAATCAATAAAAACTATATAAATATATGAAAATAAAATTATATTAAAAATATATAATAATCAACTAATATTCAAGATACATCCTCTGAGAACAAAAAATATATATATAATCTAATATATAAATTATATTAAATATATAATAATATATTATTCAAGATATATTCTCTAAAAACAAAAAATAATTTGCCATTCAATTAAGAAAAATAAATACATTTGGATTATAAAAAATGAATAGAATTATTAAAAATTGTAAGTACAAAATAATTCAATATAAACCTCTGAAAAAAAGTCTTAATATCTAAAGCAGTTTTGCTCAATGATGTTTTTAAGGATGTTTAGATTTTTTTCAATCCTGATTCAACTTATTTTTGCAGTGTATTGGCATGCAGACTTTGTAGAACGGTGAGGTCATATTAACTGTCATATACTGGATCTAATAGTGCATGTCACTGATAATGGAGTGTCATCGTACATCACATGCTATGATGTTGTTTCATGTGACAGTTGACTTAGTGCTACATGGACCATTCACACAATACGTCAGTCTGTAATGGTGTACATGCCTCACCACAACGCAGAGTCCAGCGAGAGCTGTTGGGTGTTACGTCTCTCCTGTGTGAGATGAGATCTGCTCTGACTGACACTGCCTGTCCACTAAGGAATACACACCCACTTTAATTACATACTGCTCTGAGATCTGCTGTTCTCGACTCTATAGCCATCTCTCTCTAACCATACGCTGTGGGTTTGGTGGAAGGTAACCAATAAACAGCTCACTGATTATAAGTCACATGTACTAAAGTCAAATTGAAATCAAAACTGACCCTATTTACCTTCTAACATACGTTTCTGGTCTGACTGAATGATTCCTGGAAAATAATGTTTGTTAACGTAATCATTCATTATATATATATATATATATATATATATAC
>NW_015552597.1:227528-236041 GCF_001515605.1 Sinocyclocheilus anshuiensis | reverse complement strand
TTTTAACCATTAATCTCATTACATTTTGTTAGATTTGTAGTTTAATATACAGATTTAATATATTTTGATTATAAAAAGTAAAATACTTCAATAAAAACCAAGTACATTTATGAAAATAAAATTATATTAAAATATAAAATAAACAAATATTCAAGATTTATTCTCTAAAAACAAAACAAAAAAATAATAATTTGCCATTAATATATATATATATATATATATATACACAGTGTATAGTATATATATATACTGTGTATATATATATATATATATATATATATATATATATTAACCAAGCCCTCTTATTTTTTGATATAGTGACCACATTTAAAGATCCTATCTCATTAGATAAAACTAATCCCATCGTATTATTAGTTTCAATATCCTGTTTAACTCAAGTGAAATGGTAAAAACCAAAAGTAAAATGCAGACACCATGTCTTGTTTTAAAGACTGGGGACACAGTGTGAGCTGAATTTAAACCCACATCTGCCGCTTGAGCACCATGTGCTTTATGCTAACCACTAGGGCACAGTACATAAGGTACTTTGTATATATTATGGTAATAAATGATTACCGTATAAGTATAGGGATGCACCAATATTAAAATTCTGTCTGATAAGCCATTAATTATTTTAATATTCTGACTGATAACTAATAAATGAATGATACTAAAACTCCATACTATTTTGTCAAAATAAATTACAAATAAACAATACAGTACAAATACAAATAAAAATTAGTTATATTCAATGCTTCAAGTAAATTTAGGCATCACAATATTATAATGTTCAGTATGAAAAATGCATTTTTTTTTTTTATTTGCTAAAGATTCTATTTAACACTTAATAAACTATTAGTGTTTTAAAGATTAACTTTAGATGAGTGTGTGCAATTAATATCAAAGATGGGTCAATATTATTGAATATTACATTAAAATATTACAAATATTAGCTAATATTTGATATTTACTCTAATATCGGCCTTTGTTTTAGTCCATTCAGCTCATAATCGATATGGTACCAATATATTGTCCATTCATATTTGTATAACATGGTATTTACATGGTACTCTACACTTTAAAATTTTTAAAGTTATTAAGACAATTTCATTCAAGTTACTACAACTTTTTATTATTTAAAAAATCTATTCAAATCAATTTAATTAAAAAATCAATTAAAGCAAAAATTGTGTGATCAACATTATGTCAGCAGAAGTCATCAAAATAATGTTTGCAATTTAAAAGGTGTGTGTGTGTGTGTGTGTGTGTGTGTGTGTGTGTGGGTGTGGGTGTCCTCTCAAGAACAATGCGCGTTATCCAAAACATCAGGAGCCAACAGTGCCATGGCATCGCGCATGCTGACGCACACACCGACACATGCATAAACAGGCAAAGATCATGTGCCAGAAAGCAGCCAACAGTTCTCCATTGTCAACTTATAAAGAAATTTACCCATAACACCATTAACAGACTGCGGGTTCGCCTGGTTCCAATTTACGCAAAGAGAAGCTTGCAGCCAATTTAACCTTGCAGTTGACTCTTGGAGGAAGCTGCTCTCTAATAGCTCTCAGGCTGTGGTTAGCCTGTTCTGAAGCGAGGAAGCTTTTGTATTAGCCAGCGTACAGCTTCCATCTTTGCTGACAACATATGTCAGGCCAGTCTTAACTGTCATAAGTAATAGGCAGAAGTCAACTTCACACATGTGCACAAACAGAGCCTGTGTGTCGCTTTAATGTGTGCAGAGCAACTTTTCATGATGATTTATGAAATAATTAAAAGCGCTCGTAGTTATTTCCAGTAGAGCTGTGGATTCATGTCTTCTTCCTATTAGAGCTCAGCTTTGACTAGGCATCCTAACAACATCATTTTATCACAAGGGCTATGTATGTTTACATTATATGAGTTATAGGCTAATATCCAAAAACTGAGGACACATTTTCTGTAGTGAGATTCGCCAAATGTATTGAGTCCAAATCCTCTTTGTTATAATTTATTATATTTTTCTATATTTCTATATTCTAGCATGAATTTGAGGTTGATGGTTGATATTTTATACATTTTAAAGGTGAGCACACTAGGACTATACGATCCACATTCATTTTATAATTCAACATTTGTCTCATTTGTGTTTTTATGCCTTCTAATTAATATTTGAAGAAATATGGAGTTAGCAACATGACAAAAAGTTGATCAAAAGTAAAACCTTTATGTATGATTTCTTTTCTTTTTTTTTACTTCATTCATTAAAGAATCATGGGGGAAAATGTTTCACAGTTTCCACAAAAAATATTTAGCAGCTCATTTGTTTTAAACATTGATGATAATAATAATAATAATACATGCTAATCAGCATATTAGAATGATTTCTAAGTGATCACGTGACACTGAAGACTGGGGTAATGACTGCTGAAAATTCAGATTTGCCATCACATAAATTAATTACATTTTAAATAAATTAAAATAGAAAACAGTTATTTTAAATTGCAATGATATTTCACAATTTATTTATTTTTCATCAAATAAATGCAGACTTGGTGAGCATAGGAGATTTATATCAAAAACATTTAAAATTCTTAGTGTATATGCTGGTATATATTTCACCATGAAAGAGACTTCATTCAAAAACATTCAAAAAATCTTGCCGACCCCAAACTTGTAATGTGAGTAATTCACATATTGTGTGTTTGATATGTTTGATATATGATTAGAGGTGTGTTTTGTGTCCAGGTGCCCACTGCTAGTGTGACAATAGAGGGAGCCCCCGCTCTGAACCGCGTCAGATGGGCCGCAGGGGGCAAAGAGGTCGCCGTGGGAGACTCAGAGGGACGTGTGTGGATATACGACGTTGGAGAGGTATTAATCTTTTGTCACTAATACGTATTGTAATGTGCAAAATTACTGTTATTATTCTTCTCTCAAGATTATTTTTTCAGCTGTATGGCAGCTTTATGAACATAATCAACCCAGTACGGCCTGGATGCAGAATGAAAGTGGAAGTGAAACTGAATCTCTCAGAGTTTGACATAAAGGGTTTGCATGTTTACCAAGCTCCGCGTGGCTAGCTTGTTTTTGTTCGAAACTTACTTCCTTATTTTAAGACAGTCTCCACATGACTAAACCACCGCCAAAGAGTGGCAAACCACCAGGACTCCCATGCTCACCATGTTCTTTTCGGTCTCCGGGTTTCGCCTCATTTGTGGGGCAGTGCTAATCTTAGCGCAGTGTATTGTGGTAATTGGAGAGTACGTCGGTCGAGCATGTGGGCTTCTTGGGCTGAGGATAATGGTGGGTCATCAATAAAATGAAGTGAAGGAAAGTTGAAGGGTTTAGGTGGAACGTGGCTTATTACAAAAGACTTACAAAATACTTCGACATGAAGCACTCAACATGGCCTCTATCAGCAGAGGCAGTCACCAACCTCCAGTCGCGGCAAGAAGTACCACTTCTGACGACTGCCAAGGTCCCTTTGTGTTATATTTAGTAGACTGTATTAAATATTTGCTTTGGAACACCACAGCATGTTTTCGCTACGCTTGAGTCATATTGCATAAATTTCAGATGTCATTTTGGGTGGTTTACAGCTGAAGTTAAATAGATTGTATTCTTCAACCGCGGGTCACCCCCTGTATGAGAGTTTTTTTAAGGCCAGAATTATAATCTATGATGTACTAAAGCTAAAGATTCTCTTTAAACTCTTGCTTTGCTGCTGTATAATTCTAGTTGACCATAGAAGAAGACAATTTATGCAAATATCTGCTCTACTGCCCCTTGTGGCAACGCAAAGAATGCAACACGTATTAGTCTTCCATTATGAATTCTGTTCAGACAGTCGTGTTTGTGTTCATGTTCTTGCCTGACACCATTACTGCAGTTCATACAAACCATGATTTTCTGTATACCCCTTCTATGACCAGCATGAATTTGATTTAAAATTAATTTTGTTATTTTTTTTAAGAAGCAAGGTTAAACATCTCATTAAATCTTATAAAAAATGTTAAAACATATTTTATTATTTTCTAGAAAATATATTTTAACTGCTTCACTTATTACTATCTAAATAAATTATGTCTGCAAAATGATGTGATCAACCAACCTGCAGAAAAAAAGAGAGGACCCATCAGACCATAATGTTAAGTTCAATAAAATATCAGATATTTTTATGACAAGATATTTTTTTTGCAAAATGTTATTTTGCAAATCCCAAAAAAATTGAATTATGATATCTTGAAAAATATATTTAAAATATTTGATTAAGATGTAAAGGGACAAAATTGCAATAATTTTACTCAATTATACTTCATGACATTTTTAGATTTATTAAATGTAAACATGTCTTTAAAAAAATGGTATAAAACTATTTCAAAAAACATAAACATATGAAACATCATATGTAACATTATATATATATATATATATATATATATATATATACACTGTGATTTCATCTCTATATTCTGTATACTATACATAAGTAATTTTGTATATGTACAGTAATATATATATATATATATATATATATATATATAAAATCAGTATGTGTTATGTACAGTATACATACTGATTATATATTTGTGTATACACACACACACATATATATATATATATATATATACTATACATATACATAAATAATTATGTATAGTATACAGAATATAGTGATGAAATCCCAGTGTTATAAGGTCATTTATTGATGAAGGCCTCTTAAGACCCCCCTGCTGTACTATAAAAGAGCTTGATTTGGTCTTGGGTTTGGAAGTGGCTGTCATCTCCTCCCACCTCTCTATTCCTGTTTAATTATACCCTGTAGATCTCTCTCTCTCTCTCTCTCTCTTCCTCAGCCTGGGCGGCAGGCAGCCGTCCTTTCTCATCTAAATCTGACTCTGACAGCAGAAAGCGATCCCACATCGTCACCCAGCCGGCCCATAGTCCCCATCTTCCCCTTTCTGAGAACTGACACGATAAATATTCAGCACTCAAAGGCCAAACAAGCAGCTTTATTGTTCTGTCTCTGAATCACACTGTGTGGTGATCTCTTTCCTCTCCCACACTGTGACAGCACATGTAATGCGTAGCTTTTGCTCTTGATGTGGCATTTTGGAGGGGTGGGGGGTGTTTTTGGCACTAGATTTCTAAAACGCTCATCTGTTGCAGCTGGCTGTGCCCCACAGTGAGGACTGGGCCCACTTCGGCCACACGCTGATGGAGATCCGTGCCAACCACGGGGACGGTGAGGAGGAGGGGCCTGTGGAGCTGGCCACGTAAACACCGGATCAGAGTCATCACCAACCCAGACTGAGCCTGATGTAACACACCCAATTAGCATGTCCACTAGTACTGTGCTGTTTACTTCAATAAAAGGGACCGTTGATCCAAATAATGAAATATTACTAGGGCTGAGAAAAAATATTGCATGATTTTTTTCCTTCAAACCAGTTAAGTGCAAATCCTACCCCACAGCGATTCCATTTATCAACTCAATCATGCAGTCACCAGTCAAGAAAAGTTCAGAAATATCTTCAGTGGATCAAATCGATACAAACAGTAGGCCTAATGCTATCAGGATGTGCTACCAAGTTATACTGAGCTTAGGGTTTAGGTTGAGGTCAAAGGTTAGTATTTGATTTAATGTTGTGCAGGCAGTCTGAACCGTGATTTATATGACCAATATGGTCTTTAGAATCAGCTACGTGGTGGGGTTTTGTGCATAACTGGTGTAGGGGGGAAAAAATCATGAATAAATATTGATTTTTCTGATTATTTGCTGACAATTCCTGAAATCCCAAGATTAATCTTTTACTCTGGCTGTCTGAAATCACATACTCTCTAAATAGTTAAGCCTACTTTAAGTAATTAGAGGCTGTTTAAAAAGTATGTTCGGTAAAGTATGGATGTGTGTAGTATGAACTTTATCAAGACATACTACATTCGTTGTCATTGTCATGTGACCTGCTGGTCTCCTGAGATAGTAAAGTGTCCATTGTGCACACTTCAGAATCTCACTGAAAGTAGGGAACTTTTTTCTCCTACTGTGAATTCGGGCATACTACTTTTTTAACATAGTGTTTTTCGCTATATAGTAAGGAAGTAGTTTATGTGATTTCGGATGCCAGAGTGACAATGTATTTGCGCTATCCGTACTGTACATGTCGCTAAACTAATTTACCTAAATGCACAGTTTGGGCCATGTTGTTATTTTTTTAATTTATATTTTTCGTAATGTGCAGGCTAATATACGGTTACAAGGTTCTCTGTATCACTTGTTTTTTGCATCGCTTTCCAGCAGCTGAGTCTTCAGTGCCACGGCAAAGGAAATCTGAATATGAGTTTGTTGTCTAGATGACTGTACAGCAAATTAATGAGAAACGTCTTTCTACCGAGTTGTCCTTGCGGAATGCGTGTAAAATAAGCATACACGACCAATGTTGTCTGAATCACGAAATTACATTTATAAGCTTGATGTTTTAATGATTCAGAAGTGAAGACAGTGCGACTGGTAAAGACCGATTACCGAAAAGAATGACTTGAATGAGCCCGTTCATTAATTACATAATTTACAGGATTAGTAAAGAGTGTCTATCATATATCAGCTAAATAGACGTTGTAACTGTTTTACTCACCACTGTCTTTCCATAATGAACGTGAATAATGAACACATATTCTTTTTATGGGAAAGAGCTGCTTATTTTGTCCTACACTATAAAGTCAAACAGGTTTGGAATGACATGAAAGGTCATTTTCATATTTAGGTGAACTATCTCTTTAATGTTGTACTCATGGGTTTGTTACTAAGCATTTGAAATTAGGTTTAATTTCCGTGAGCTTTTTGTTGTGCGAGAGTTCATTGTATTTTTACGTTACGTCTCATTACCTTGATGGCAATTAATGTTAAATCAGTTAATAACATTTTTGAAAATGTGCATTTCAGAAATGTGAATTAGAAATAACCTCCTGCTAGAAAGGCATCTTCGATGTTGGTTTGTGGTTATTTTTAGTATACTTGAATATTGTGTGTATATTTTTGTACTGAGCCCCTGCATGAAGCATTGACAAAGTAAGTTATAAGTTGGTGACTGTGTCGGCAATATTCACAGTGGCTTTCTCATCAGTGTTACAGCGATGCAAGCAGGTATTGTGTGTATACTAAAAGATGTTTCACATGTTAGAAATGATGTTACTGAAAACCATAACTGTGTGGCTAAATGAAAAGTGTTGGCAAATAAAATATGCTTCTAGCAACCATTTTTGTTTGATCTCCTTTAATAAATCTGTCCATCAGTGCATCTATTGATATACCATACTTACAGTAAGGCACAATGTTTACACACTATATGTACAATCAACTCTACTCCTGTACAGCTCAATTTAGTCTTCACATCATTTTTAAGGGGTTGAGAAATACAGTACCCAGACTGACAAACATGTGTAAAACCTTACTGAGGCGTCTCATTTCACATTGACCATAAATTGCCACTGCGTGTAGATTCCCAACACACAAATGTAACGCTATACAAACATAAATATGAAATACATTCAAATATGAGTACACATCAGTAATGAAATGAACTGCCTAATGAGTGCTATGTGCTTAGTTTTATGGTAAAAGGAGGAGAAAAGAAAATGTAAACAGTTGCACATCTATCATTTAAACAATACAACATGGTCATTTCCAACTGGATATGCTTGTACTGTTTTAAAACCCTGCAATATGCATCAAGAGACATGTTCGTTAAATAAATAAACTGTAGTATATCTAACTGACCATTTGAATTGACTGGTTTGTCCATATCCATTTAGCTGGTTTGCAACAGTTTGCTAAAGGTAATTTCTTTCTTCAGGTAAATAAAAAATATAATAAAACAACTGAAAGGATCAAATAAAAAAAATGGTTTGATTTACATTTAAATTAAATCAAATTCACACTACAATCCCACTGAAGAATCCAAGACTTTGTGGTAGATTAAAAAAATATTAAACATCATCCCATCTAATGTTGTACTTTAAAGTTGTCATTTGCACTAACAATCACATAAAACATTATTTCCAGTTCATCTGCTGAAGGTTTTATGCTCTCAACAAGAAGGAAGAGATTCATATGTGTGTTTGTTCCAGTGCTGCTGAAGTGGATGCGTTTGCTTCAAACATGTGGGGCGGCAGGCGCTCGGAATCGTGGTAGATGCAGTCCAAATTTACTCTCGATGCCAGCAAACGTGGCCACAGCCAACCTGAAGCCACCGATGTGGTCAGGATTGGGCGCCGGGAGGCTGATCCGAGACTTGGGAGTAGGCTCTGCACCAGCTGGTTTTCTGTGGTGAGGAGAGAGGGAGAGCGAGAAGATGGATGAGGAAACTTCACATTCTGCTGTGTCCTGTCAGAAAGAATAAACAGCCTGTCTGAATACTGAAAACAAGAATATTTTCCCCTCAAGTTATGGAACACAAAATAAATGAATAGACCAGAACCGGTTTCTTGCCTTCCTTTTTTTTTTTTTTTTAACAAAAAAAAAAAAAACTTTC
>NW_015552597.1:219409-227352 GCF_001515605.1 Sinocyclocheilus anshuiensis | reverse complement strand
CCCTCCTGTTTTTTTTTTTTTGAAAAAAAAAAAAAAAAACTTTCCATTTAGGACACAAATCCTATTTTAGGATGTCCTCTTACCATTTTTGCCTGAATGAAATCATAATCATGTAGCTCAGATCTGTCTGAAGCACCAAAACCAGACATGTCCGCATAAGCAATAACATAAACATGTCAATGTCTATGTGCTTATGTATATTTATGACAAAGGAAAAAGCATGTAAATAGAGTCTCACTATGACCACATACAAAACACATCTTTTCATTCATTCTGTATATGCGTGTGCTATTTTCTCAGTTTCTCTATTTTACTACAGCTTTTGGAATACATGATTCTGTCAATTGTGGCATTGAAATATTTTTTTGGAATAACTTACAGTAATAACTTTATATTTGACCGCTGTCCCAGGCAAATCATTTTCTACATACACTACCATACAAAAGTTTGGGGTCAGTTAGAAGAAATTAATACCTTCATTTAAGTGAAAGTAAAGACATATTATAAGATTGCTGTCAAAAAATAAATGTTTTTTTTTTTTACTTTTTATTCATCAATATTAATGGTTTTCGCACATATATAAAGCAGCACAACCGTTTCCAACATTGATAATAATAGGAAATGTTTCTTGAGGAGCAAATCATAATATTAGAATGATTATTAGAAGGATCATGTGACACTGAAGACTGGAGTGATGATGCAGAAAATTCAGCTTTGCAATCACAATTAATAAATTACATTTTAAATAATTTAAAATAGAAAATTTTAGTGACATTTCACAATATTTCAGTTTTTACTGTATTTTTGATCAAATAAATGCATAATATGCATAATATAAATGCAATATTTTAAAAATTCCACAGGTCTCTTCTCTATTATAATAAACATAATTATTTTATTATTGTACAATATCAATAATACTTATATATATATATATATATATATATATATAAAACAAAGAATAAATATATTCTTTAACAAAGAATATATTTATAAATTTATAATATTGGCCATCAGTTAACAGTCATAACATGAAACTAATTATCAGTAGTAGCAGGAATTTCAATAATAATAATGCATTCTTGTTCATATCTACGGTCTCTTTTTCACATAAAAGTTTCAGACCTGAGCTACATAATTGTATGATTTCATTTAAACTGATGTCATAAAATGTCATAAAATACCATCTGTATCCTAAATGGAAAGGTTTTGAAAAAGGCAAAAAAAAGGTTTTCACAATTCAGTCAGGCTGTTTATCTCCAGTACACTTTTCTATATGACAGCACATATTTATTAAAGCGCTAACTGAGCCACATGAATCAATATATAAACAGGTATTAAAAACAAATCCACACACAGATTTGTATATATACCATGTTCTTTTATATGTGCCTGTGGTTTCTAGGTTTCAGGACAGCACAATATTCCACGGGAAAATAAGGTCATTCTGTCCAGAACTGGAACAGACTCCAGTCAAAGCAATTCTCCCCACCTCAAATCACTTGGACACATGGAGCCATGTGGCTATGGAAGAGCATTTTTAGAAATGTCACCTCCAGGCTTCAGTGAGTCAGCTGACCCTTTCGAAATCATAAAGCGAGGGTGTTTTTCGCTTCAGCAGGAGAGATAAAGATGCCACGGCAAACAGCTTTCAGTCCAGGCGTTCAGAGCTTTCTTGTGTAGTAATTAGGCCTTCCTGCCTCAGCTGTAACAAAGTGCCCGTCGAAATGAGAACCTTTGCTACAAAGCCAGCCCCTTCTAAACAGCTATTAATGAAATTTCAGGGCATCTGACATTTCAGTGCTTTTCACAATCACACCCAGATCTTTTTTTTTTTTTTTTTACTAATGGAAGAATTCTAAAGAAAGTGTTACTAAACTATTTCAAAGTTTTAGGATGTGTGAGAGTCTTACTGTCCACCAAAGTCTATGTAGAACCACCTCTGCAGGAGCTCATAGGTCACTAGAGTCACTCCAAACTGAGGTGAGGAGCAAAACACGCGTGCTGAGGGAGAAAAAAAAAAACATTAAAATTAAGCATCAGCATGCAGTCTGTATAGATTTTAGATTTTTTTTTTAAACTGACTTAGTAGAAGGATATAAAGGCATGCTACAACACACCATTATTCCCCCCAAAATTATGTGTTCACCCTATTGTTGATCCAAACCTGGATAGATCAATTCTAAGAAGCTCTTAAGAATGTTTCTAAGTGCAATTCTTGAAAATTTCAAAAGTTCTCAAATATTTTCTTAAAAACATCCATGAGACGACAATGACAGGTTTTGGTGTTATCACACTGTAAGCCTCGCTGATCAACACTATGAAAAAACACCTCAAAGGCCGTCTTTTGTGCTGCCTGCAGATTACCGTAATAATGCTACTAAGCACTAACAGTATTTTTGTTTCTTAAAGAACCTTCTTTTCAGGAGTTTTGTCTTTGGAAAGATCTTAAGAAAAAAGATAAGAACATACTTAAGAACTATTTTTTGAAATGCAAAATATTCTTATTCTTTATTCTTAAGTTAGAACAGAGTTAAGAAGAATTGTATTATTGCGAATGTTTTGTGAACCCAGCTCCTGTGTGACTTTCACTCAACAAAAGGAGAAAATTTCCCAAAAGCAATCACAGAAAGTCCACGGCTGCGTTTCTCAAAAGCAGTGTGAGCTAAGTTGAGCGTAGAGGCCACTGGTGGCAATGGTCCTATGATCTACATAAGTAAGGCTTATGATGCTTTTGGGAAATGCAGCCCAAAGTGGTCCTAAGTGAGTCTGTCAAGCTCCAAAAATGAAAATGAAATTTTAAAAAATCATCGTAAAAGAGAAACAAAAGTTGTCCATACGATGTTTGCACTATATTTCAAGTCTTCTGAAGTCGTATGGTCATAGTTTTCTCTGAGGAACTGAATGAAATTTAAATGATTATTCACTGAAAATCTTCCCCTCTAGGGTAGGTCTCAAATTTGGGCTCAAGTTCAATTCAAATGTGGCGTGTCAAGAAGTGACTGATGTCAACAATGTCCCATCACTGGCATCAAACCAACTGTGACACGTCCTGACACACCATATGTGACCCTGGACCACAAAACCAGTCATAAGGGTCAAATTTTTTTTTTTAATTGAGATTGATACATCATCTGATGTATAAAAGCTGAATAAATAAGCTTTCCATTGATGTATGGTTTGTTAGGATATGACAATATTTGGCCGAGATACAGCTATTTGAAAATCTGGAATCTGAGGGAGCAAAAAAATCAAAATACTGAGAAAATCGCCTTTAAAGTTGTCCAAATGAAGTTCTTAGCAATGCATATTACTAATCAAAAATTAAGTTTTAATATATCTACAGTAGGAAATTTACAAAATATCTTCATGGAACATGATTTTTACTTAATATCCTAATGATTTTTGGCATAAAAGAAAAATCTATCATTTTGACCCATACAATGTATTTTTGGCTATTGCTACAAATATACCCCAGCGACTTAAGACCAGGGTCACATATTTGATTCAATGCCATTTTAGAACTACAACTTTTTGTGGAAAGTTGGAAAGGGGTAAATGATGACGAAATTCTTATTTTTGGCTGAACTGACCCTTTAAAATATAAGGTCGACTGCAAAATCGCTGGTAGCAAAAAATATTAGCACGACTAGTTTCAGGTACGTCTGCAAGATATACCTTCAGCTCCTTTCCAGAAGGCACGAGGCCCCTCCTCCCGAAGAATCTTCCAGAAACAGTCAATGAGTCCATTGTACGTGGTCTGGCCTGCACGGGCAGCCACTTGTAACCGGGTCTTGATAACATCAGCAGGGGTCACCAGGGATGCGGCAGGCATGCCTAAAGAGAAGTCACACGTCAATAAAGAGTCTGATTTAAATTCATTAGAACACTGAAGTAATAACAAAGGATTCAGACATCATATCTGAATATAATAGATTCGTGAATAAAATTCAATTCAGTTTTCAGGCCAGGATTAAAACATTAGCGTATTTAAACATTGTGACTCCATCTATGATTAATGCACAGTGTGTCAAGAATTAGTTCAGTCAAATAAACACCAAAAGCCTATTTTATCAAATATTATAAATATCTCAAGCAGAAAGCACCATTTATCAAATGGTATGCATCCTTTTTTATTTAAAGGTCCAGACAATGCTTAATAATGAGGCTGGCATAAGCCCTGTCCCACGCTGTCCGGCACAAAGGCCACTGTGGCACCAATTCAGCTCTTAATAGCCTAAATCAACGATAGCATTTATCCTGAGCAGGTTCACCGCCAGCACGCCGACACCACCGCATGTTCAAGAGCTTTATTTAAACATCTAAATAAAAGACTTCATCTGAATAATTACAAGCCTTTCTCTCTGTTGACCTGCTCCGATGGACAAAACATTCATTATTAAACACAAAGAACATAAAATATCATTAGCATTAGTGTTATTATCATTAGCAAAATCTAAAATGAAACATTTTCATAGTAAGAAATATAATGTTGTTAAACAATTTTAATTTACACCTGTTGGCGCATTAACTTTAACGCAGGCTAAAAATACTACAATTAAAAACTAGAAAACTGAAATATATGAAATTAAAGATTACAGATATAGAATAAAAACTACATTAAAATGTAATACATACAACCATCCATTTCCTCAAGAAGAGGCATGAGTAAGGGAAAAGGCCAACTGTACTGTTGGTCAGTGCCCCAGAAGTCTGCCTGCCTACCAATAATGGCACACAAACTGAGCGTGTAATTACATTTCCTGAACTGACTGTAAATCACTAATTGCCTTGAAGCTCGAATTGCTGATAAATGGTAAACTGAGTGATACATGCCATAAGAACATACCTAACCATAAAAACTTGCTTTAAACCATCTGACAGATATAAAACATTGGGGAAGACAGGAATGCTAAGCTCTCTCTGACCATGTATGGCTTTTCAATCTCATATCACGCTCAAGTCAAGAAGCAGTAAATCTGAAAAGGCAAAAAGGATTAGAAATAAATATTAATTCTCTTTGACTTACATTCCAAACCATACTGGCTTGGCTAAAGACATCGTCTTTTTAAACAATGTTTTCTTAAAGATGAACCGCAAGAGTAAAATATTAAAAACAACTTCAGATCTGGATCGTATTTTATACGTGACGAGGAAAGAGAGACTTGTAAAAATATTGCAAGTCAGATCTTGGATGTGTTGGCCTGGTCATGCCAGTATCGTAGGATCTGTTTATTGCTCCTGCAGTATGGCTACTTTGGGACTTTGAGATTTTTTTTCCCTCTTTTAACACTCTCAAAGCTCAAAGCACAAACTTCCAGCCTCTATATATTAAACAGTGGAAAATATTCGACCCTTGGCAGGCGCGCTGCACTTCAAAACACAGCCTAAATCACTGAGCACTCTAATTACGGCCAACCACAATGGAGCCAGCGGTGGCAGGCGGCTACCGGAGAGTGCGTGGTGGCTTACCCCCCAGCGCCCCTGCCAGCAAAAGCCTGCCAGGTCCCACTCGCCCGTCTTCATCAGTCAGGGCCGCCTTGGTATGTGCGTAGCAGGGAAAGTAGATGGCCGAGAAGGGGATGTCTCTCAGGAAACAAGCTTTTGCACCCTGGGGGCCAAGAAGACGGACACGTTATGTCAAATCGAAGACATTAATATTTCTTGAGGTATATTACAGAGAGCTTTTTTCATTTGAGGACCACAGTTGTGTAGTATTGTGAGGTTCTGAGATATTCTGGGAGTTCAGTTTATGGTGTGTTAATGTCAGCCCTGTGGAATGAGTCTGTTTTGTGCCGTTTCTGACTTGTCACTTCAAATAAACATTCACCATGGCGTTTTTTTCTTGCAAGAACGGTCGCGGACACTATTCCTGCGTCTGTCACCGCAAACAAAGCCGTACCTTCAACGGGATTCGGTTTCCTCGTTTTTAGCGTGCTGGCAAGCAGCCAGGAGTGGCAGATTTTCCTCTCAGCAGAGCGCTTTAAAGCCCGGCCGAAGTGCGCTTTAGACAGGCTTCATTAGACTCGCAAGGTTAATCTGCAGCGTGTACACAGGTAGCGCAGATAGCCAAGGTATCTCTTTCCTGAAGCGATCTTTGTGCTCTCCTGCGGGCCAGGGCAGACTGCCTGCTGCAAAACCAGATAAAAATCACCCCTGCATCCAAAAGACCAGGCCTGGCTCATCTGCTTTGGCAGAGCCTGGAGTGCCGGAGGTGAGGGTTGTGTTAATGTGGGAACATCTGGATCCACTGGCCCTCAGTGTGCATGATAACTCGACAACAGCACACTCGCAGGTGTGTGTGTGTGTGAATGTGATATGAAGGTTGTGTCTTTGGTTTGGAGCACAGGCAGGGAGTGGTGGTGGAGGCCCTGCAGCGGCAGAAGGGGAGAGGCGGGGTAATTAGGCTGACAAAGACAGCTCTGTGCCTGGGCTGGACCCTGAGGACACACACACACACACACACACACACACACAAAGGAGGTTTGGGTTCAGTATTTTTTTTTTAAAGAAATCAATACTTTTATTCAGCAAGGATGCATTAAATTGATCTGTCAGCTTCCACAAAAATTAAGGAGAAAAACTTTTTCCCAATATTGATAATAATAATTTCAAAAAAAGTTTATTATTATTAGAATATCTGAATGACTTCTGAAGGATCATGTGACACTGAAGACTAGAGTAATGGCTGTTGAAAATTCAATTGTAAACTGTAATAAAATTTAAACTGTAGTATTTCATAATATCAGTTTCAAATGCAGTCTTGGTGACCATTAGCCAAAAAAAAAAATTCTTACTGACACACACACACACACACACACTTCTGAACAAAGTGGGTTTGAATCTGACTTGTGTCATATACACACACTTTTTGAAAGCATTTAGACTTTAAGGTCTCCTCTCCTCCCTATTATTTCCTGACCTCTCTACTGCCTCCATAAATAATTAAAAAAAGTGAACATCAGTTATTATTACAGCATAAACCAACATCAAGTGTCTACGTGTAATTAGCACCACACATAACACCTACGCAGAGGTGAACGCCTCATTCATCTCTCTCCAGCTGTCCATAAAATGTCAGAGAACACAGCCACTGGATGAGATACGACCCAACGCCATCATGGCAGTCCCCACAACGTTGTTTACACCAAAACACTCGCTCTCCGCAACCTCCTGCGCTCCAAGCCTCAGGAATGCAGCCCTGCATCCCTGCTCAGATGCAATCGGCAGCAGCAGAATAACTGGAGATCTTCTCCTGCAGCGCTGCTGAGCCTCTTGGGGAAAACAGGACACAAAAGCAGCACTCAGGGAGCCGCTGTGCATTCATGGTTCTGAGAGGCTGGTGCTACCTGGTCCGACTGCTACAGCAGACCGCAGGGGGTGGATTGAGGCCTGATGGTGTGTGTGTGTGGGTGGGTGTGTATGAGACTTGCTGGAGAACGTGGAGCATGAATGAGGCACTCAGGGATATAAGAGGGAGTCCAGGGAGTCAATCCACAGGTGGGAGGCGCTAGAGAGCTGAGGATGCTCGTCTAGGTCATGTGGTACAAGGTGGATCAGACTGTATTTTGGAGGGCTATTGGAAGAGGTGTTAAATATATAAACAGTTACATACAAAAATACACACACACACACAAAACACTATACTAAATGTAATAAAAAGGCTTAATTCTGCATATTTTTAGGATAGGTAGTATGCAGATAGATATTAAGATTAAGCATGCATGTTATTTTGGTATTTATTGCTTACGACCCCTCACTTAATATTTATAGAGAAAAATATGAAAATAAACAAACATCAATACAAATATAAATATTTTTAAATGTTTTTTTAACTATTTTTCTTGTGCTCACGAAGGCTACATTTATTTGATCAAAAATACAGTAAAAGTAATGTGTATATATAGTATTATTGTGTAATAGTAATATTGTGCAAAATTTAA
>NW_015552597.1:208766-219199 GCF_001515605.1 Sinocyclocheilus anshuiensis | reverse complement strand
TATTTTTAAAAAATTAAAAAAAAAAAAAAAAAAAAAAACCTGTTTTCTGTTTCAATATATTTTAAAATGAGCTGAATTTTTAGCTGCCATCCAGTCTTTAGTGTCAAATGATCCTCCAGAAATCTTTTAAATATGATTAAATATCAAGAAACATTTCTTATTATTATCAATGTTAAAAACAGTTGGGCTTCTTAATATTTTTGTGGAAAATGTGTCACATTTCTTTCAGGAGTCTGTGATGAATAGAAAGTTTAAAAAACAGCATTTATTTGAAATAGCATTATATATTGAATAACATTATATATGTTGTCATTGTCACTTTTGATCAATTTGATGCATCCTTGCTGAATAAAAGTCATAATTTCTAAACTTTTTTTTTTTACTTTCTTATTTTCTTAAATTCTTAATATAAATATAAATAGGTAATCAATGCAATGAACACTGAATTTCGCTAAATGCTGACAATTTGCATGAAAACACTTCTGCAACAGTTTTATATGGGGTAATATTTCCCAATACTCTTTTAATGTTTTATTACATAAGCAAAAATATGTACCAGTGAAGTACACATCGTACTTTAAGCACATAGCAGATGTATCTGACATATGCGAATTAGGTTTCAGGTTTTTTTTGTGTGAATGTGACACCTTGTACAGGCCGAAGAAACCCAGGTCACGGATGACAGAGAGAGCGCTGACGCGTGGCCCTGTGGTGATTTCTCCTGCTACCTGCAGTCGGATCTTCACGATCTCCAGAGGGTTTGTGAAGATCACCTGAGATCCCCCAGCCTGAAGATCAACAACACAAACATAAAGGTTTTCACAGAGCTTCATTAAAATTCATGTTTGTGAGTGAGAAGGGTAAATGAGGAAAAAATTATTGCTGAACGTATGTACAGATGTATGTATGTACGTATGTGAGGTAAGTTTGATGTTACAGTTGTAAATACGTTCTGATGAACCCAAAGTAAAGTAAAAAAAAAAGTAACAATTTTTTTTTTTAAATGTCAAGAGGGAAGTAATGTGATATTCACATTACAAGAGGACAATTCTTTAAACCGGGACCTAAGAATGACTGTGCTATTGTCACTCTTTGAAGGAGGAGGAGGAGGTTATACCTGCCAAAGACAGACGGTGCCTGAAACATCACACAGAACACAGGCCCCTGGGGGCCTCTCAAAAAACAACTTCATGTCTCCAACCTTGTACTTGTGAGGCAGAAAGAAAGGATTTACAGGTTGAAACCGGTTCCTCTGAGCTCTTTGAAACGGTTCGGCTTTGACGTGACGGCATCTGAGGCTGCAACAGAAGCATTTTAACATGTCTCGCCAAAGAGGCTGGCCGCTTGCCGCCTCCGTGCCCTATCTTTCCTGTTGCTCCTAGTTACTGAGGCTACACGCAGAAAAACAGAGCAGAGTAATTAGATGGAAATCAGTTTCCATGGATTTCTTCTCCTTCCCTCAGCCCTCCTTTTGAATACAGAAGGGCCTTACTGTTTGTTTGTTGTTGATTTTATTCCTCTATTCTTTCAGAGATATTAACGTACGGTGCATCTTACGGGAATCTGGTAAATTGGTCTCGAATCTCACAAGTGTGCACATTTAAAAATCCCATTGAGTGTGAGGCAGCATATTTAAAAATAAAGATCATTATCATCTCATTGAAGGTGCACTTTAAATAGGATGGACCAGAATGACCCGCACTTTCCTTCCAGAGGAAATTACAGCTCAGACATGCAGAAAGGGGTTCCTACCTTTCAGAACTCACAGCTCCGACTTAATAGTTGGCACATTTCATGAATTTGGTTTATTTTGGTGTACATTAATAGTTGGCACATTTCATGAATTTGGTTTATTTTGGTCTACATTTATATTTTTTTTAAGTATTGGAGGCACAAATACCATGGGTTTAGAAATGTTAGATGAACTATCTATAATTATCTATAAAATTAACCTTCTGTATTGAATCTATTAAAATCTTTGAAAACAAATTCATGTTCATAACTGAATGAAAAGACATTCAATTCATGGTCATGAAAAAAAGTTTGAATTTCATAAAATAAAAACTTAATGTTTAGCGGAGTACCACAACTTGCACACAACCCTGTGACAGAAAAAAAATCACCCATTAAAACATTTATATAATATTCCTTTAATTTGTGACGCCCAAATGGTAACATTATTTGGATCTTTCTGACAAGCAGATTACATTGATAAATAATCACATCTCATATCATTCATTTTTAAACAAATTGTAGTGTTGATTGCATAAAGCTCACTCTTAAACCGATACTCAAATTATGTAGGAAAACAATTTTGTGTTTAATTATGGGAAATAGTTCTCAAAAGCAAAAGTTGTCCATTTAATTTTTAATTAATTTTATTGCTAGAAGAATTACACAAGTCACAAATCAACATTTTTTGAAGGTAAACCACTTCCTTTCACTGACCAATTTTTTTTTTTAAGTAGTTACGAGTTTCGCATCCTATTTTGTACCCTATTCATGGAAAATGCCACTTATTTATGTGGAAAGTAATCTTTTATGGTTAATTATGGCATCAGGGCCAAAAGCAATCTTTTTTCCCCCTTGTTTTGGCAAGGAATTACGCACTAAGGAGAGGGCCAGGCTATTACCCGCATTAATTGGGTACTAATTGGATATTTAAAAAGTTACACAAAGAGAACAACCAAAAAGCAAACAAGAACATCGGTTAGGAGACAACAGATCAATCACCTCTGGCGGAGAGGCAGTTTAAAGAGCGGGAAGCATGCGCTGCAACGTGACTGCAAGAAATGCGATTTGAGTGAAGAGTGAGCCAGCGTCGGCTCGATAATTCGGTGGTAATTACAAGGCAAGGTAATCCCCAGAGGCACTGAGAGCATGTGTGCATGTCTGAGGTGGGGGGGCCTAATACACACTTTACTGGCAAGATGAGCGCAACTGAAGACAAATACTTACACACACCAAGCACATAAGCATCACAAACACAAAACACTACAGCCTTCTAAAAACAATAGTTCAGCGCCAGACACAAATATTAGCTTCCCTTCATCAATACTCGCTCACATTCCACACACTTAAACGGGATTACACAAGCGTTTTCATGTAGAAATGGGGGCACTGCGATAAAAAAAAGTTTCGCAACAGACTAACAAACCTTTACGAATGCTGAGAAACAACGGACAAGCTAAATTACATAGCTTTAAAACTAGCACTGCAAACAAACAAAGCGTCACTGTATGCACGCCACGGTTTTCCCCCGCTCTCTACGGCACTTTACGTTGGCTAAGCGAGTATTTTGAGTAACCCAGCCCTCAAATGAAGGCCAGCAACAACCAGATAAGAATCCGGCCAACTCCACGGCCAGCGAAGCGTGCTGTTCTTACCAAATGATCAACTCTTGGCAACTGTCAAGGGCCTAATTCAGAGGTTGCAATGTGAGAAGAGAGGAGCTTGAAATTTTAATCACCGCAGTTCCACAACCCTCACAATCTCTTGCTTTTCCCCTCTCTCGTTTTCTGTGATTTTTACTCTCCTCCCTCAGACAGGAACATTCACGGTGTGTAAATCAGCAGTCTAGTCTTTTCCCTCTCAAACCAAATAAATAGATTTGATTTGCCGTGGCTGCAGTGTCAATAAACACTGCTTTGAGCGAGCGGCGCGTGTACAGGCGTGAGAAAGGGAGCGGATCCTGCCAGGCCAAACACCAGGGATTCGGGCTGAGATGAAAGGAGCTGTCAGAGAAATCAGAAGAGGAAAAACATCTCCGTGGCACAAGCTCCCTTTCTGAGCTGACTTCATCTGCAACCAACCTGATGTTTCCGTAGCCATCTCTTTTCAAATCTCAGAGCAGAGATCTTGTGGGTTAAATGCACTCATGTCGGTATAATTGAGACTCGCAATCATCTAAGAGTCTGTGACACTTTTAAATAGAAACCCACACGTGTAGAAATGTTTTAGTGATGACTGTCATATGAAAGAGGGTCTTTCAGCATCCTGGGTCAGGGCAGACATGAAGAAGTAGGGACTGGTTTTGACAGGTCTCAGGTACGACACAAACAGGAAGGCTACTGCTCTCTGAAATCATTCAGGCATTCGCTTTCACACAGATCAAGAATGAACTCTAACACATGTAAACAATGTATTAATAATGTCAGTTTCACCTTTACGCTTCTAATGAAAAGGGTAAGCGATCCCCTGTTCATGCTTGTGAGGGGCAGGTTGAGAATCAGCAGCCGTGATGCGGCAGACTATGATTTAGAGGTGAGATGACAGAGAAGAAGTGCTTTATACATGTTTTTAAACAGTGATGGGGCTGAAGTGTCTTTTCAGTCACCTCACAAAAGGAGAGAAGTGTTCCCTCAGGCCAAGGCTTAGACCTCAAAGCCCACTGACATTCAAAACTAAACTCCTTATTGTCAGTGTATGGTTACTGCGTTATGTATGGTTATATGTTTGCATATCAAAGCATAAAACTACTCACACATCCGCCAGCCAAGATTTCAGCAGGTATAGGAAACGCTGCCATCTTTTTTCATAGTCTTTCCTCTCACAAAGTCGTTCACCTGTGGAAAAAACAATGTAGCATCAGATATCTATAGTTTCTTGGAGGAAGAGAACTGCATGGCAGATTTTTTACACCTGCACAGATTCAGGACCAACAGAAATCTGCAGAAATTTCTGCAATTTTTTTTTTTCCAGAATTCGAACACATCTTGTATATTGTACTGGGAATGTTTTAGCACCAAATTCACTTAAGAAAATGTGCAAAAGTGACTTAATTTAAATGGGCACAGCTATAGCAGTCTCCACTATCAGTGGTGCCTGTTTAAACTGGATTGCAGGTGGTCAGTGAATAAGACATGGCTTTTTGTGCATTCTTAGATTTTCCTATAGAAGCCTGTTTGTGCCTCAGAATAAAAATAAAAAAACAACTGTGAGATATCAAGTCACAATTACAAGAAATCACAATTGTAATATATAAAATTGCAACTGTGCAATATAAATTCACAATTTTGATATATAAAGTTGCAATTTTGAGATATAAAGTAACAACCGTGAGATAAAGTCACAATTGTGAAAAATAAAATATGAAATTGCAACTTCGAGGAAGTCAACTGTGAGATATCAAGTCTAGTTGCCGTTAGATTTAAAGTTGAAATTTTGGAATATAAAGTGGCAATTGTGAGATATAAAGTCAATTCTGGTATATATTAAGTTGCAATTTTGAGATATATTAAGTTGAAATGTTGACATATAAAGTGGAAATTCTGAGAATTAAAAAGTCAAAATTTTGAGAAAAAGTTCGAATTTTGGATAAAAAGCCACAATTGTGAGATATGGTAAGTGTAAAATATAAATGCATAATTCTAAGAAAACATTAATCACATTTGTGATATAAAGCTGTAAATGTGACACAATGAAGCCATACTGTGAGATACAAAGCCATGATTGTGAGATTAAAAAACACAATTGTGGGATATAAAGTATAAGTGAGCCTACTGATGCCCAAATCAAGAATGCAAGAATGTATGCCGCATTGACAGGGGATCAAACAGAAAACAGATTCACTTCTTTTTCAAGGGGCTAAGGCGGGGCACTGAAGCAGGCGGCGGGAGAAACAGAGGGGTGTATTTCTGAGGAGTTAAGGGCTTTGGTTTTAAGAGGCCACGCTGATGTGGTGAAGGCAGAGCACTTACTGTAAGCTTTATGGCTTTCTCGGGAGCCACGCCCAGAAGCTGTGGTACAAGGCCTATAATTAGAAAACAAGTTGATTAAAAAAGACAGGGGTGAGGGAAGCACGACTTTCCTCAATATAAAAGCTGTCGTGCTGCCTCCAATTCCATATCATCTACACACTAATGAACACTATTGATGTGGAGTGTTTAAATATTGGAAACTTAACAGTACTACAAACTCTTTTTCCTTAACCAAAGTTTACACAGCCCTCAATTACAACGCAGATTTCTGGCTTAGACAAAAACAAAACTAAATAATCTGATTTAAAAGTGATGTCCCACTGCTGGGGGCAGTAACAAACAAGCGCAGTAATGTGGGCATAGTATACAAGTGTAAATAGGCCACAGTTAGAAGAACACAAACACAAAAATCTCCTGCATGCATGGCCTACGGAGTGCATTTGTGTTTATATACAAGCAGATGAATTAGAAAATAATATTTTTTAAACTTAATCATCCATTGCAATTCCCCATAAACAATTATTGTTCATGCATGCTGCTGATTGTTTTGTGTTTGCCAGGATAGTGACATCATCGGCTGTTGTCTTCTTTACCAATTTCTGAGCATCTACTTTGTCAATAAACAATCAGCGTGACTTTGCCTGAGCAAATTTGTGTCTCGAATAATAGTAAGTATGTTTAATACTGTCCTGCATTAAGGGATCTGATAGGAAAAGCTGAAAAAATATGAAAATATTGAAATTATTTCAAATAAAATAAAATTCTTTTTAGCTACAATAATTGTTTAACCTAATTAAAGATGCATTCAAAATCATGTGGCTCAAAAATCTGCCATTTCACATCAAGCTAGAATGAGAAAGATACTTCTGTACTAAATGTACACTAAACTTTGTGTTGGTCTTTAAAGTATATTTTTATGCATTTGCTAAAAGCCTGGACTGCTCACTTCCTTGTTTAAAAACTAAACTATCCATATGTAAAACAAAAGCACTTAGTGCTCACTTCAAATATAGTGCTCTCTGTCATAAAGCACTGATATGCTCTGCTAAAACGAGCACAGAATTTCCGTACCATCCCCCTGTTACAATTCTGCACAGGTGATGAAGATCTCAGCCTCTCTTTTGTCAGCTTTATGATTGACAAATACCAGTAGTTAGTGTTCTCAATGGAGGTCGCATGGCAATTGCACCTTGCAATCACAATTTGAATCTGTGACCTCAGAATGCTTTAAAAACTCATGTTCCAACTCTAAAAGCAGAGCAGATACTCATTATCTGAGCACCATTCATATAGAGCATTCATGTTCTTCATTGTTAAGTTCCTGTGCTGGTATGTGCCCTTTCATGCTCTGCACATTGTCCCCTCGAGCAGCAAAGGTAGACTTAATCTCTTCAAAGCAGGTAAGGTCAGAGGGAAGATGACCTGCCCCTGGCTTTCATGAAAACTCTTTTTGTTGGTGCGTCCCTGATGGCCTGGCTGCACAAAGCCACTGACCTCTGTAGAGGCCGAAGAAGCCCTCGTAGCGTACGACCTTCTTGAAACAGTCAATGCTGTTCTTGTACATCAGCTCGTCCACGAAGGAACCTGAAGAACGTTGGTTCTGCATGCGGGTCTTCACCAGGTCGATGGGGTACACGGCAGTGGCACCCAAGGCTGTCATGAGAGGAAATTTGTTTCAAACTATGTACGATATGGAATAGTACGACTGTTCAAGGAATAGTTCATTAGTTCAATAGTTCATCTGAAATGTATTCACTCTCAGGCCAACCAAGATGTAGATAAGTTTGTTTCTTCATCAGAACAGTTTTGGAGACATTAAGCATTACATCACTTGCTCACCAATGAATCCTCTGCAGTGAATGGCACCATATACAAGCGAAAATGGTCCAAAACAGTTCTAAACAAATATGATGATGTAAGAGGACAACAGGAAACAGGAGTTTTCACTGGGAGAAACATTATTATGGATCATTATTATTATTAATATATTAAGGACAGGTATTTTGGCCAGAAGCAATGGTTTAATGTTAAAACGCTTTAATGATGGGACTTGTTTCATTTACAATTACATGATTACATTTACATGATCAATTACATGATCAATTACTGGACTACTGTAATGTTTTTATCAGCTGCTTGGACTCTCATTTTGACGGCACCCGTTCACTGCAGAGAATCCATTGGTAATGTAATGCTAAATTTCTCCAAATCTCTTCCGATGAAGAAACAAGAGTTATATCTTGGATACCCTGAGAGGGAGTACATTTTCAGCAAATGTTCATTTTTGGGTGAACTATTCCTTTAAAATAGATATGCTGGCTGATGAAACAACAACAAAAAAGAACGAACGGGAAGAAAGTCAGGATATTTTGGAAGAACACATCAGTCAATTCTTATCTGACAACTTTGGGGTGGACTCAAAGGGGATACAGCACCGACAGGCTTAATTAAAGAGTGAGTCGCCCTGCACTACCTCCTTATTACCTTGTCTCCTCCGAGAGCCAGACTGGAGCCAAACACAAGGCCAAGCACCACCTCCTTACATACACACAGTCCAACACACACACCTCTGATCACTGACAGGTACAAAAGAATCTACCCAGGAGGTTCCCATGGTGCATAACCTCATTAAACTAGAGAAATAGCCCCGTATGAAGGCAATAGGGCAGGCTTTGTTTTTCTTTTTGTCCAGTCCTGCTATCTCTCATGTGGAGGAGGGGCTGCTGCTGGTGCAGGCTCGGGTAAAGGAGTGGTGCACAATGATCTGTGACTGACTCACCTCCAGCCATGGAGCCCAGAGTGAACCTGTACGCCGACTCAGCGGCCTGAAGCAGAACTGAGCGAGATGCATCCCCACCAGACTGCTGTGGAGAGAGAAAATAAAAAGATATAATTTAATAAATATAATATAATAACTACATTTTTCAACACTGATAATAATAAGAAATTTTTCTTGAGCACCAAATCAGCATATTAGAATGATTAAAAATAGAACATTTTAATATAAGAGAAAATATAGAATAGAATAGAATAGAATAGAATATATAGCTTATAAATAAAAAAGCTGTTATCAAAAGCAACATTTTCACTTCCATTTGTCTTATTTTATTTTCGATTAATTTACTATTATTCTAAAATGAACATGGAAAATAGAAGAAATTATGTTATATGTTAAAACATATATTATGCATATGTTAAAACTTTTGACTAAAAACTGACATAATTTTATTCGGATTTTACAACATAATAAAATAATTTAGTTTGATCCAAAATCTCTAGATAATTAGAAATGCTACTTTTATCAGTGTTAGTTGAGACAAGCAGAAACCACAATCAAGTGGGTTCAATCAGTGCCCCAGCCACGGCCGTAGACCCACAATTAGAGAGAGCACAAGAAATAAGGCCAGCCAGAACCATCCATGCGTCCCATGCTGCATTCCCCGCCGGAGATACAGTCGCCCTGCCTACCCGAGACCACCTGTCAAGAACCTCAAGGTAACTGCCCAGACAGCCACTGTGCATCCCCCCTCCTCCCAGACTCACTGAGGGGTTAAGGGTGTGGGATGAACTGTGTTGGGGAGGAAGCGGTGAGGGAGAGCTGGCCAGCAGCCCATAAGGCCAGACCACAGCCCAAAGCAGCTCATTGTGGTGGGACTGGCGTCTCTGTCCCGAGCCCCCGCTTCGTATGGCCCGGCACGAAGGAATAACTCATCCCTCAATGTGTTTGGAGGCAGAACTTCTGATAAAATAAAGAGGGAATATCTAGGCACAGACTCTTTCTTTCCCCTGTAGAGTCTTCAAGCCTTTCTGTCTGTTTTCATTTCCCCTCATCTCACCATCAGACGTTGATAAGTTTCCTCGACTGCTGGGCTTGCGTTTCATTTACAGCTTTTTATATGTGTGATCTGTGTGCTGATGACAGATTCAGATATTCTCTTCTTTCACTGCTCTGGTCAAAGCGAAGACGAGAGCTCAGCAGTAGCGGATGGAAAAATCCAGAGGGGCTGGAAATGATGCGTTGATCAGAAGCACTTATAAACAAGTTCTCAAAATATATCTTTAACTTCAGCAAACATGAAATTAAAGAATGAATGAACCAATACCATCGATATGAGTAAAAGTATCACATTTAGTTAACTATAACTTGTTAAAGTGATTTGATAGAATATCTAAGGATATATAAGTCACATTTCTGCAATGACAGAACAAAGAAAAATATAGAACAATACACTCCGGGTGTGTCCAAATCCGCTCCCTATTTCAATTACAAACAAGTGTGCTAACCAGAGAGTCAAAATCGTTCAATCACTGTCAAAATTGTTCAAATACATGAAACATTCCCAGAACTCATAATAAATGCCACTATATTCATTTACTGGAAATTCTGTCATGTCTTACTAAGTATCTCAAATTCTCAGAGAATGAGTACAAGAATAAAAGCATGAAGAAAATGCCTTATTTCTGTTTTTAAAAGAGATTTTGTTTGTAATTATCTTTTACGCATCTCATTTAGTTATTATTTATTAATTTATACACTCCTGTTTAAAAGTTTGCTGTCAAAGTTTTTTTTATTATTATTTTAAGTTTTAAGTTCAAGTTCACGTTTATTTATAAAGCACATTTAAAAACAACAAGTGTACCAACGTTCTGTAATCTGTACAATTGTAAACAGTTTTTGGCAAGATAAAAATAAAAACAAAAACTACCACGTAAATTAAAATAAAACATGCAGAT
>NW_015552597.1:202145-208666 GCF_001515605.1 Sinocyclocheilus anshuiensis | reverse complement strand
CCCCCCCCCCCCCCCTTTTGGATGACAGTGTATGTTCAACATATAATTTTTATAGTGCATTTTGTGGCTTTGATTTATTGCATTTGGTTCATGGCTGAATGTCATTATGCATGTATTATCTGTTTGTCTTTTAAAAATGCAGGAAAAGTGAATATTATAAAATGGCACTGCACTTTTTACCAACTACAATGAAGTAGCACAATGGCATAATGGTTTTAATGCACAACCTCATAACTGAGTCATAGTGTCCCAAGAGTTAGTGGACCAAGGCCCAGTTTATTCCGATCACTATAATCTTTTAAGACAAGTTTATACACTGAGGTTCTGAGAGTTACCTGTCTTTGAATCTCAGCAAGATTGTAAGGAAGAGCTCCCTCCTCCAGAGGTGCAATCATCTCAATGTCAAATAAACCAACACGTCTGTAAAAAGCAAAAACATGCGCAGACATAATTAAACAGTTAAACAGATTCCTTTTTTCTGCCTTTTCAGAGCACAACATCTCAAAGATGTTTGAGGAAACGTGGTATACAAGTAACACAAATAACAACCTCCAAAATCTTGACTCAAAGTGAGGTGGGTAATTACAGTATCACATTGTAAAGAAATAATAATGTCCAAAAACCAACTCCTGATCACCATTTGCTCCATTTGAGACCTACCCAGTAGTGTCATGAGTCAGTTCATAGGTCATAATATCTGACTCTTCAAAAATGTTCATGTGATATCTTTGGTTTTGGAAAGAGGGGTTTAACTCACCATGATTACACCGCTCTATGGCTCAGAGCAGATATTTTGTAAATATACTTCCAAGCTCATTACTGTACTGGTAAGAACTTTGCAGCAGTTACAGTAGTGGGGAAACATGTGTGCCGCTACATGCTGCAGGAAAGTTAGAACAAGCTGGACCGTGTTCAAAACCTCCCGCTGCACAATAATAGGAAGAGTCATGTATCATCGACTATGCAATTGCCAGAACAAGACTCAGAATAGCGAGTCCAGAAAACTTTTCTCATATAATTACAGAAGAGTCCAAACAATGCTGTTTTTAGACGGCGAGAGTGGCTAGAGGACTCTGAAACACAGGCTGAGCTGAAGTATGTTATGGCTGAGCCTCGAACCCTCCTCTTGATGGGCAGAGGATCTCAGATGATGATTCAGCAATGCCCTGTCGCCATGGTGACTCACCCTCTCGGCTCAGACAGGTCAGCCAGCTGGAACAGGATGTCCACTTCCATAGGGGTCACCTGGCCAAACCTTTGGGCGGCAATGATGAACTCCTCTGCAAAACAGGGAAAGAGAGTGCAGAAAATACAGAATCATTTAATGATTCTTTATGATTCATTACTGCTAAAATTTGATTTATACTAATCAAATACAATTTTCAAAAGATAGAGTGGCTTATTATTAAATTAGTTTTAAACAAGTTTTTTCGAAAACATTTTTGTCATTCATGCTTACTAAAATAAGCTTTCCATTTTAATATATTTTAAAGTGTAATTTATTCCTATGATGGCAAAGCTCAGAGTCACATGATTTAGAAGTCATTTTAATATGCTGATTTGATGCTCAAAAAATATTTCTTTTTATTATCAGTTGAAAACAGTTGTACAGCTTAATATTTTCATGGAAACTGTGAAACATTCTTTCAATATTCTTTAATGAATGGAAAGTTCAAAAGAACAGCGTTTATTTAAAATATAAATTTTTATAGTAATGTGGAAGTCTTTACTGTCACTTTTAATCAATTTAATGCATTCTTGTTGAATAAAAGTATTAATTTCTTAAAAATAAAAAATAAATAAAAAGCAAACAAAAAAAAAAAAAAAACCTTACTGATCCCAAACTTTTCAAATGTAGCATATTTGGCCACTTAAGCCATGCTTTAAAATATATGACTAAAAAACTAAATAAAATATTAAATCAAGTGGCATCTGCAAACAAATGATGCAAAACATTTGCTCATTTTTGCAATTATTTTTGGCCAGCTGGTAGCAAGGTCATTTTCAGCAGATGTTCTGTATTAAGTCAATGGGTGAATTACATTTGAAAGTGAGCATCACTGTCTCTCACTTACTCAGAAGGGCAGAGCACTTGAAGTAAACACTCTGAAGAGTGCAGGACAGTATGGTCATGTACAGCCTATATGTCCCTGCCACTTTATTTTGAATTCTAAAATTACATTGAAAACAATGGGCAAAATTCTCATTTATAGCTATTACAATTATTCTTTCACATCAAATATTGCCTGTTTGTGTCTTGAACTCAATTTAATTTCAATTTATGTAGTGTTTGTTAAAACTAAATAAAATAAAAATATGTGAATATTATTTTCCACAAATAATCCTTAGGTGCACAATAACAGTTGAGGTAAGATCTCAAATTACCTCAAAATGCATGAATGCCGCTCAGAATCACATGATTATAAACAGTAAAATTACTTCCTCAAAGTGGCCATTTGCCCTTCACTAAAAGCCTTGTAAAAGGAGACTTCATGGAGGAATTCAGTTAATCGCTTTCATTTAAAACAACCTTATATGTACAACACCTTGCACCATCTTTCATTAAAAGTTTGAAGCTGAAGTTTTGTGCATAGAGTATTACAATGTTTAAGCTGTCCAAATACATTTCAGTGTCACTGTATTGCTCGTTGTTCTATTAATGAACTATGTGTTTTACATGAACACATCCCTACCTGATCATGTAGTAAATAATTAATTCAAATATTTAGCAAATCGTTGAGTCTGGGCTTGTATTGGATATCAGTTGGTTGTGTAGGTTAAGTGCAGAGTGGTAATGAGCAGAATGAACACAGGCCGGTTAACAGTGGGATTCCCACTGCACTGGTATAGAGTGACTAGCCTGAAAAAGGCAGCAAGTGTTCTTACACAGAGCCCTATTGAATCAAGGCCAGCTCAGCTTACCCCGGCCTTAAACACGCTGTGAAGTGTGAAGAACGCTCCAATCAAAGAACACGCAGGGCATCTGTCTCTTCAGCTCCCTCCAAAAACAAACACCAGCTACTGATAAAGTGTGAGGAACATGCCGCCAAGAGCATTCGGCCTGCCAAAAATCATATTTGGTTCTACAAAACTTTTAAATGGACTTTCAAGTATCAGAGCGGAAAAGTAACTCTGAAATCATGCGGTTGTGATCGAAAGCAATGAAATAAGTGAGATGAATTTCTGCTTTAGAATGGGCAGAAAAGCAGTAAGATGATCCACATTAAATGTTTTTATACATTTGCAAGCTCTTTTTTCTATCTGCGGCCTTTGTGCGGGGTGATGTGTTCCCTATTTTCCCCAGGTGGCAAACGATGGCTGTTGCAATGACGAAACTATGCTTCGGCGTACCGCTCAAAACATACGGAACCAATCAGCTGTGGGTCAACAAGAGAAGTAGACATGGAAATTCGCACGCACGGGTCCCAGCGGAGCCCGATGGCGGCCTACAGCCTCTGTGGGAACAGCAGCGTTAAATGTAGCCTCCCCACCCCTGGCCCCGGTCTCCACAGGGCTGATAGCATCGCAGACTGGGTGTGTACAGCAAGAGTGTGTGTCCAAGACGCAGAGCTCCATTGCAGCCAGACTATGAGGGCTGTTTCACAGGTCACCAGTTGGCCAAGGAGACACAGACCAAGGTTTTTTTTAAGGTTTTGGGGCTTTGTTTTAAAAGCCCTCCTTGATGGGCTATTGACAGGTTTTTTAAAGTTATTTATCATCCTTTAATGAGCTCAACGTGACTTATCACAACAGTAATATTACACTTGTATTATGCAAGTTGTTAAATATTTATATAAATAATTAAAATTAAAACTATAATAATTAGAAGAGTTTGAGTGAGAAAAAAATCAGCAATCTATTTAAAAAAAAAAAAATTTTAAGTGCATAACAACATATGTAAGAATTGTGAAAAATTGTAAACTTTTTTTTTTTCGAAAATTAAATGGTTTAGAGCAAGATGTATTATTTAACACATATTTTATAAATATATATTTAAAAGTCCACAACAACATATGTAAGAAATACGTAAAATTGTAAAAAAATAGAGCAACAAAAAAAATTGTTAAAAAAATTGAAAGAATGCGAGTAAAATGTACTGTACTATTTAAATAGTACAATTACGTATTTATTTATATTAAATTACACACATTACATATGTGCACAACAACATATGTAAGACATATAATTGTTCAAAAAATGAATAAGAATTTGACGAGTAACAAAAAATTTAAATACAATGTCTAAATACTATGATTTTATATATATATATATATATATATATATATATACACACACAGTATCTGTGTACTAAATTACACATATTATATAATACAAATAATTATATTGCCCCAACAAACACATACACATGAAAAGCTAACTCTGATATCTCCAGCAATGCAGTGTGGGTATTTTTTTGTGTTTTTGGGGCACAAAGTCAGCCTAATCAGGGGAGACAGGACAAAGTCAAAACAAAACAAGCTTAAAAAAAAAACCTACTAACCTTTAGTAACTTCCACATCTTTGCGGTTGCCTGCCAGGGTGGTGTAGATCTTCCTAATGAGCTCCATGTTGTTTAGCAGAGAGTTGAAGCCATTGAAGTAGGAAAAGCTGACCTGATGTGACGTACTTCCACCGGCCGCCTGCAAAATTGGCAGACATTTGAACGAAGACATCCTTTTATGAGGGACAGAGGTGATAAATAGCTGAGAATTCTATGGAGTGCCAAACATTAATCAAGCTACAGTGCGGCGACATCTTTAGCACTTCCACCCCACAGAGTGCTAAATAAATACATGTGTTTCACAGAGAGGCACACTGGTAATTTCAGAGGGATTGAAGCTTGAGGGCCATTTTTAATTAAGCTGTTTTATGAGAAGAGGGCCATATAAAGTGGAAAACTAACATGAGGTAAATCTTTAAATATCATCTGACAGAATGCTTGGTGTAAAAACTCCCTTTGCCACTCTGATAGCAAAAGAAAAAGAAAACTAGCCAGAGACCAATTTCATTTAAACTGCAACATTAAGTATTTATGAAATGTAACATTTTTAGAATGTATTTGATGATTTTTTTTAGAGACAAGACAAAAGTGTAGTTTGGCTGAAATAGTGCTTGTATAGTTTTCTTCAGGCTTAAGAGGGGCTGGGAAAGAAAAGCGAGAGCAGATTGTCTCTCACTAGATGGCGCTGTGTGCTTTGCAGAAATGGTGGTGTCTACCTGAAGCCACAAAAATCATACCTGCTCTGAAGTTTCCTTAACCAGGATGTCATTTGTAAAATCCCTGCATAAACCTGCCCACAAAAAGTATAAACCTTTTTGTAGTTGGGATAAAATGTTTACACCTCCTGTCTTGTTTTGCAAGGCAACTAAATTAGAGGATTGAGTGTATAGACTGGGTCTGACGAGCGTATTGTCTTTAATTTATTTCTAATGGCCTCAAAATTGTGTGTTTACAAACATCTCCTAGAATCCCAAGGTTTATGAGGCACAAACCGTGGAGAAAATGACAGACTTCACTGAGTGTGTATAAAACAGACTGCTTACACATATACACCTAGCAAATAAATATCTCCCAGTGGTTTACGTGAAACAAAAGTCTATCACAAAACTGTCATACAATACAACCACTGGCTGAAATAGCTAAAACATAAATAAAAATAAACAAACTCACTGCAACTAAGCATTCCTCCACAAATTGTGTGAGCATGTGGGGTCTGATGGTCACCATGATGTCCCTGAAGTCCAGAGCGGTGATGGTGCCTGTCTTGGCCTTGTCTCTTTGCATAAAAGCCTGTCTGGCATGTTCAAGCTGCATCTCCTGCAACACAATACATGTCAATCAGGCTGTGCATGCTGGTAGTTTACAGAATGCTGAATTAGAGTGATTTGTACTGGAAAAAAACCCCACACAGATATATTACATGCATGTGATTTTATGCATGTGATCCATTATGTATAGCTGGCCTTAATTATGCAAAAAATGTCAATGTAAATCAATCTTTGAATGGTAAAAGCAGCTCCAGATGATATATAAATATGAAATATAAAGACTATAATAAATATAATAAATGTAATGATTAAAGGAACCCTGTGCATCGATCCAAATCAAAATGTCAAAATGTTTAGTCTAAACCATAATAAAGATTTATATTTATCAATTATAATACTATTTTAAAAAAAAAAAAATTTGTAAAAATATTTTTATTTCTTAAAAAGAATCAGTCCATACAACATGTCGCCCATGATGTTTCAATTAAATAACTATTTGATGTGTTTGTTATTATTTTCAATTAATTTATTTGCTTGGAGACATATGCTAGAAAGACATTTGGAGAGGGAACTCTCATTTTGTTGATTGCGCAACTCATTTGAAACGGCTGCAGTATCACATCAGGAGACGAGAATGACTTTCTTACACATCTCAGGCTTTTAAAGAGAGTTGTTTTTCTTTCTTCCCGCATAATTGAGCTACTCCGCTCCAAAACACTAGAAATAAAGGTCTGCTGTGCGAATGGACGTGT
>NW_015552597.1:201244-201660 GCF_001515605.1 Sinocyclocheilus anshuiensis | reverse complement strand
CAAAAAAAAAAAAAAAAAAAGGATATATTACATGCTTGTGATTTTATGCATGTGATCCATTATGTATAGCTGGCCTTAATTATGCAAAAAATGTCAATGTAAATCAATCTTTGAATGGTAAAAGCAGCTCCAGATGATATATAAATATGAAATATAAAGACTATAATAAATATAATAAATGTAATGATTAAAGGAACCCTGTGCATCGATCCAAATCAAAATGTCAAAATGTTTAGTCTAAACCATAATAAAGATTTATATTTATCAATTATAATACTATTTATTTTACTTAATCATAAATGCTATTTTATTTACAATATTATTTATGTTATTACATGGGCTAAAAATAGAATGACAAGGCAAAAAAGACAAGCCAATCAAAAATTTAAATAAATCATTAATAAAAATAAAAATAA
>NW_015552597.1:189446-201202 GCF_001515605.1 Sinocyclocheilus anshuiensis | reverse complement strand
AACTCTCATTTTGTTGATTGCGCAACTCATTTGAAACGGCTGCAGTATCACATCAGGAGACGAGAATGACTTTCTTACACATCTCAGGCTTTTAAAGAGAGTTGTTTTTCTTTCTTCCCGCATAATTGAGCTACCGCTCCAAAATCCTAGAAATATAGGTCTGCTGTGCGAATAGACGTGACTTCGTATAGAAGAAACGTCTGCTCACAAAACACTATTAGAGAAAATGTCAAAGCTTTGAATGTCAGACTCCATGCTAACCTATTTCTGATATTATAGAAATGTCACTGTCCTAATAAAAATACAGCAATAATACAGTTACAGATTGTTGCTGGTAATTTCACTATTATTAACCTATTTTTCACATCAATATACTTATTTGAATATTTGCAAATCACATTAAAGCAAATGCTGGAAAAACAAAGAATTTGACTTTACATCTTATACTGTACATGCTCCTGTGCCTTTCAAAAACACACAAACAATGTTTTAAACAAGGAGGAAATGCCAGTAGCAGTGTAAATAAATAAAACAAGGGCAGAGTTAGAGCAAATTATTATCTGGCTACAGATTTTTCCTGTCTTGCATTGTGCTGCTCCAGCCACAAGCATGTGGAATTGCATTATAATAGTGGATCTAAACCTTACAGTTTAGTTAGCTTCTTAAAAACCTTAAATTACTGCAACTGTGAGTATTTCAAAAGCATGCTTTTTATTTAGAGAGGAGAAGAACTGAACCTACGAAAGCCAATATTGAAACCACCATGGCATTTATTGTGCCTTTAATTGTCTTTGGATTCAAATAACAACATTTGAGGAGCCACCTCTGTTTGGGTCAATTATTGTAATTCAAGCGCTGGCATTAAAACAGCGAAACAGCCGCTAAAAAATATCTGAGAAGTCTTAAAGATCTCATCATCAATGTTCAGGTTAAAGAAATTGCAGGATGTTAAGACCTTTGGCTATGTCAGTAATACCATTTCTGACAGCAGAGCCAGATTTCCGACATGACATATTTGTAGGTGGTCATATTGACATGAAGTCAGTGTTGGAAAGCATCCATTCATAAAGGAAAGGAAAATAATTCAGATAATTTGTGGATTTCATTGAGAGTAAATCTGAATCTGCAGCTTTTTTTCTCATACGTGAAGCTGCTGGTTCATTTTTACAGTGCTGCGTGATATTGTATCAGTGCTGTAGTGGATAAAATCTAACAGTTAACACTGACCGGATTTTCAAATCACTCCAAACAACCCTAAAAAAGTTGCCAATTCAAAGAAAATGAAATAAATGAAACAGGAAATGTGTTTTTTCATCGTTTTCAAGTTCCAAAAACAAAATTAATCCCGTCTTGGCCACAAACACAATATCGGCGTGTTTCTCGCAGTTTCCCAAAAACCCATCTGGACCCAGTTAAGTTTAATATAAAAAGCTCATTCAGATATAGTGAGTGTAGATGCGAACTTGGCACAGCCGACCCCTCACACTCCCTCTGCCCACTCTCAGGTCTAGACGTTATATTGGAAAATGTCTTACACACCATCACAAATACAAAAGGAATACTGCTATTCTTCTTGTAGGAGAAAACCTTTACCTGTTTTAGGGGAATCGCTAGACTGCACTGAGGTTACGTCACCTAATTGGAAACAAATGCTGGCATAGGAATATAACTCCAGTGTTTCATTAATGACTAACTAGGTCAATATGCCTCTTTGTGCTGCGGGAAATGGTGCCCAGAACTGTGTGTCAATCTAGACGAGATCAGGCACAAAATATACCAAATAAGACACTACATTGATCTGAGCTCTGCGGCGGTGAAGGAAAGTATGAGACTGGGATAGTATGAAAGTGAACGTGTTTGGGAGTACGTGGCGGTTAAGGTGGGGTGCAAGTGGATCAGAGAGAGATTAGACAGCAGTCTTACACACCAGCAGAAACTGAGTGAACTCCCCGTAGTTAAGGTGTTTCTTCCTCTCAGCGCCAAAGTGAAGCTGAACAAATTCCGAGTTCCAGTTAAAAGGGATGTGCTGGTGAATAGTGGTCTGACCTAAAACTTGTTTCACATCCTCTGAAATCAGAGATAAGCCTTGCGTCAGAAATGTCATTGTTGAGGATTGAGTTACAAAACTATGCATTGTTAGATTTTAATGATAGTACCTCTAAAACATGGGTCTAAAAGTAAACCTTGTTTAGAAATACAAGGCATCAAACAGATATTTTTGTTTTTCATTTAAACATGAAAATATACATAAAACATTTTGAAAAAATACTAATAAAAAACAAGAATGGTTTAAGATTTGGCACTATTTGTAGGTCACTAAACATGTAAATTTAAGACACTGAACTTGACTCTTTATACAGAAATACAGATGTTCTTGCTCTTGGATCATGTCAAATCATGCTGGAGAACAAGATCAACAGGTTTTACACAAACCTGTGGCATTCATCAAATTAAAAAAAAAGATATTTTGACATTTAAGTTCATTTTTCAATTCAACCATTAACTCATATGCTGATCATATAATTAATAATAAAACATTAAATTAGAAAATAAAAGGCTAAACAGAAGTGGGAAACAAAATAAGTCTTTGCAATGAAGATGACAATAAAAGCAAAGAAAAATGGGGTTGGCGGTTTTTCTCCATTTCTCATGGAGCGCTGCAGGTCCAACAGGTTTTTCCCATTTATGGCAATATATATACAGTAAGCAGTCATTTAGCAGATGCTTTTTATATTGCATTACAACAGAGTTCCACTGTGGAGCTACTCTAGACCTTTATTTTATCAGTGTTTATGAACCTGTCAACACTTCTCTGTCCTTCTTTCTTTATATCGCTTTGGAGTCGTATGGCAGCCTGCAAGTTTAATACCTCTAATTCTCCTAATTGAAGTTGAAGGGGGGAGAAAAAGAAAAAAAAAATACCCTAGTCATTCATTCATTAAAACCTACATTTTCCAAGCCCTTAAAAAATACTCCTTCATAATATGACTTGCAATGACAGGGTTTATTAAATGGCGAAAAAAGACTGTTTAATGTAACAGCAAGAGACCTTTAATGCTTTTAATGACATTAAGAGGGTTATAAACGGGAGTCTCCTGTTTGCTTTAACACAGAGCGGCATTTCATTTTCCTACCCTCTGTAGTGCATCACAATAAAGTGATTCTGACATGACCATAATCTTAGTCAGAAGTTATTTGCTATTTATGTTGACGTGATTGCAGCAGTAGAAAAACAGGTGTATGAGATGACTACTGCCTATACGTTCTCATTACAGCTCAACCCAGACATACTACTGACGACATGAACAACAAGAGACCTTTGAACGGCACAGAAACATCACTTCTAAATAACTGAGTCATTTCGATACGAAATATGCACATGTGCATGCATTATCTGATCTTATTCCCTATTGACTAAAACAGGTTGATGAAAGTCTCTTTCTCTCCGCCTAGACACTTCGGGTAGTGCATTTGAAATGAGCTGATCTGACAGGTCTCACCTACAAAAGGCAAATTAGACTATTTAAATCAATTAGGGAAATTTAACGCATGAGATACACACATGCATTCTTCCTGTGCCAAGTTCTTTTGCAACATGAATATAACTGCAAAAGCAACTTCTCATCTTATTTGTGCATTACTATCCTTGGTTCTTATTCTTATCTGGAATCAAATAACTGCAATTAATGTAAAGCGGAAGATTATACTGATGTCCACTATAGCGACTGTTTGAAATCGATCTGCCTTTTGAAGATCTCTGGCAGTGGATGAATAAACCCGATTAAGAGTTTTACCTTTACTGATCCTGTAGTACTTTAAGTGACAGGAATCTGTTGGTCTAAGCAAGCATTCAGATTAGACTACTTAGCATTAGCCCTTTGTTTTGAGGCCGGTGACTGAACATAAGGTGCCTTGGAATTATACTCGATAACCTCACTGATTTAGACATTCAGCTGATATAAATACAGTTTAGGCCAAAACAAGGATACTCATGTAATGAAAATTAACAAACCAAACCAAACCACTAAACAAAACCAACAAAAAGCAAAACAAAACAGGGTTGTTTTTACAGAAAGTGAAGTGACTAGCAAGGCTTTGAGTGACTAAATAAAATATATATTTGACCTTTATAAATCATGGCAACTTTAGATTAATACAAGACTCCAATGTTCAAAAAACATTTACATGTACTATTAAGCAGCTTTTCTGCCAAGTAATATAGTTAATTCTCGTAACTGTAGCCTGTTTGATGTTGCCAAACAGCACAGCAACTAGGCCCATTTACACAGAATGTGTGCAATCACAGGTGAACTTTTATGAACATTTTACAACCGCTTCAAAAGTTAGATCATACAATCAGAATTTTAAGCTGGAACTCTGTTTTATGAAGAGTGTTGTACACTTACCAAAAGTGGCAATTCCGTTTCCAGCTTTGTCGAAGAGCTGGAAGGCAACCATGAAGAGAGCATCCGGAGCACACAGCACTGCCTCAAAAGCCAGAAACTCCTGGAAGGAGATCAACCTGATGGAGACAAACAGACTTACAGCCTACATATTGTGGACACTTCACTTCACCAGCATGGCATTGCATTATTGAATGATGAGAGGGTATCACTCACTGATTACTGCTTCTCATCGCCAAACAAAAAAAGGTAGCACATATTTTCATTGTGAACACTTGACACTTGAGTGATTTGTTCAACTGTAATTATCAGCCTAAAATTATGATGTACAAAACATCTAAACACACAGTCCAGCTTCGATTCTAGGCCCAGAGATTAAGTGAATGACAAAACAATTTGACATAACAGGCTATTCAATGATCCCAATCTTGATTGAAGTGCTTCCAATTTGACTGTCAAATGTCATTACCTTACTGAAAATGGGACCAGTTCATATAAAGCCCCCAGGATGGGAACTCCGTAAATAATGTGATTACAAGAGAACCAACAAGTCATGCTGCAGTACAGTAAGGAAATGCTCAGGAATTGCTAGAATACACATACACTACCAGTCAAAAGGAGACACAGTGTTTTTTTTTTATGGTCTTAAAAAGCTTCATGTATAGGCTTATACTAAAAATGTTCAAAATAAATGAATATATAAACTAAAATATATATAGTTAAAAAATATGTATTGTATGCATGTATTTTTTATATAAATATATTATTTATATAACAATGATATGAATGCAACAGATATTGCACCTCCGTATGAATTTCTTTACAAAACTAAAATATTAATTTAATTTTGTTTTTTAATGTATGAGTTGAACCAGATATAGTAAAGGAAAAAGGCTTGCTATTGATTAGGTGTGCCCAAACTTTTGACTGCTAGCGCACATTTTGAGAAAGAGATAGGAAGCCTTCTTATATTTGCCACTATTATTAAATATAACAATTTTAAGATTATTTAATTAGTTCCTATATGTGTGCTCACTTTACACTGAGGATGAATGGGTGCTATTGTTCAAAAACTAATCAAGTAAACCAGCAGAAAGATTTTTAAAAATTGGTATCAATAAAAGGGGAACGGCTCTACTTCTGCAAATGACTAAAAGTTTGAATCATAATGGAGACCATGCCATTTGCCGAACATCAGAAAACACATAAACATGCACACAAACGCACACATACACATGTATCTACCTCACCAAATAAGCAATTTCAGCATTCATAGGAAACCCTGGGGACCATGCAATCTAGTCTTTATTTAAGCGCAGTTCAAAGTTGCCTCAACTCCATTATGAATTTCACAAATGGATACAGCAATTACTCGAGGTCACTGCTAACGAGCAGTCCCAATGCATGCATCTCTAATTTATTTCAATTTCCAGGGAGCATTGATTACATTTTCGTGGCCACTCTAATTAATTTTGTTACTGATGAAATTTAAAGGAACTGAGAATTTGTGTGCTTCCAGCATGCCAAATCAGCCACATTGTGGAGTCAAGAGTAATTGTTTTATGAACTAAGCTGACAGTAGAACAGGAGCCTGCTGTTTCAGAGTGGGTGGAGAGCTACAAAGGCGATCCGCTGGGCCCAGGCGTTGATGATTAAAAACAAAAAGCAATGAGAAATGATACAGATGCTGCTTTTACAAAAAAAAAGTTTACCAAAACTCAGCAAGTGATTAAAATGCATCACCAACACGAGAAACCATTGGAAAGAAACGATGGACTTCTAATCACCAGATGGTATTACTTTCATATCAGATCAGCTTGATGGTCACTGTAATTGATTTTGGGAGCGTATCTGCATTAAATACCCTCCTATCAACATACACAAAAATGAGTTGTGCATGTAGTTTCCCCAGCGCCATTCCAGACATGAGGCTTATGATGGTTGATTAGCAGTTCCTTGACTACTAGAGAACAATTACGCTGATACACAGACACACTAAGATGCCGTCGCCATGAAAAACAAACTAAACTGAAGCTCAAGTAATAAGGCCAATGCAAAACATCTTCCAACCATCAACTAAAATGGCACACAACCAGAAAGGTAACATGGGGAATGCAAAAACTTTTCTCAAATATGATACTGAAATGGTTTAATAATATGGGCAGTTCATGTGGAAATTTGTTTTTCTAAACACACAAAAACGGGAAAATCTTATAAAATACACCACCATTCAGTTTGGGGTCAGTAGTCAGTAGTTTGTTTGTTTTTTAAGAAATAAGTACTTTTATTTAGCAAGGACACATTAAATTTATCAAAAGTGACAGTAAAGACATTTATAATCTTACAAAAGAGTTTTTCCAAATAAATGTTCAGTTTAACTTTCTATTCTTCAAAAACAAAATCCTGAAAAAATGCATCACATTTTCCACAAAAATATTAAGCAGCACAACTGTTTTAAACACTGATAATAATAAGAAAGCACCAAATCTTGGGATAATGGTCACTGAAAATTCAGCTTTGCCATCACAGGAATAAATTTCATTTTAAAATATATTAATATAGAAAACTGTTATTTTAAATTGTAATAATATTTCACAATATTACAGTTTTTACTGTATTTTTGATTAAATAAATGCAGACTTAGTGGGCTTAAAAGAAACGTTTCAAAAACCTTTAAATTCTTGATCTTATGTTGCAATCATCAAAACTCAGGAGAGAAACATCCTATATAAATCAATACATTTGTTCTTTATTTTTCATAGAATTGTAATATTATGTTGCTATCAATTTTCAATGTGTTATGCTAATCACAACAGGCATATACATGTTGTACAAAGCATTTCCCTTTATCTCCCAGTGGGTGCCATGCACCTTTAAATTGTGTTGTTTCTAAAACAGAAAGGTGCTGGTAAACACTGTCCTTAGCAGAAACACTATTTACAGACTTATTATTTCAGTGGTTTAGCGTAGTAGCTTTTATCCGTGACAGGTGAAGAGAGAGCACCTTCAATAAGCTCTGGCCCTGTCATTGTCACTGACAAGTGTGGATGCAGAGGGACGCAGGCTGGTTTAGCTTTCCCTGAGTGCATACCTCAGACCAGCCTGAAACCACATGGGCACGGACTGCCATTTTCTCAGCATGCGCTCTTTACAAAGTTTTAACCCCCAAGAGGCTACAGTGTTTCACACTTGAGGAGTTTTTCCATCAAAAATGGAGAGGGGAGAAAAGATAGAGCGAGAGAAGGAGAGAATGTCTGGCAGATCTTTGAATCAGCAGGGAAGTCTACATGTGTTGAATGAATGATTCAGAACCGTTGGCAGGATGCCGCTCAAACAGGGCTGAGTGAATAAAGGAGAAATGATTCAGTGCCTGATGGATGTCACCATATCACTTGATTTATTCCAGCTCAGGAGGAGGTAGAAAATGCATCATGCTGTTTGTATCCATCTCATGAAACAGATAACCTGTGAATCATCTCAATCAGATGAAAACCTACCTCGGTTGTAAAAACATATCGTGTTCAGCAAAAACATCAGCACCCACACAAACAGATTTAGCTAGAGATGGATAAGAGCTTTTAGCTCTTGAAATTTTATGATTCTGAATACATTTCAATATTAGAACGAGCTTCATTTGTACATAAATTTATATAAAAACAAATATAAACTGCTGTTAGGACTTCATTCCATCATAATTCTGGGCCGAAGGCCTCAAAATGAACATTTCTTCATTTGCAAAATTCCACAGTTCTGACGGCATGAAGGTCCTGACCACAGCTGCCACTACGAACAAACCACAGAAATCTATATACAACCAGATCTTTATTTAACTAGCTCAGGAACCTACATGCATTGTGCAAAAAAACATGAAAAATCCAAAGACAAGCCGAAAAGACAATGCTTACCAACATACTCTCTATGGATATTTTTCCATAATGTTGATTAAATCAAACAATCCTCCTATTTTTTTACTCAAAGCCTTACAAATAAATAAAAAATGATGTTGAGAAAGAGAGCTCAAGCCATGATTCCCTAATAGTTATCCATTAATAGCTGAGATGCAGCAATTTATCCATCCTCAAAGTCGCACAAAGCATGAGAGCTGAATGGCACAGGCAATTACAGTGCGTGTGTACCTCTCCCGGTCTATGGCAGCCCTAATAATGTGTGCCGCATGACCACATGCACTCGGCGCAGAACGCAGCACGGCTGGTTGCCATAGTAACGCACAATCATTTTGGACTTACGCTTGAGTATCATTGGCCATCATTATGTATCATTAAAAGCATACATATTAATGCAAAAAGGGGTTGAGCCATGCTGCCTGAATGGAGCAGCACCTGAACAAAGTGTGGCATGTTAAGATGCCTGACCCTTCATCCTAATGCAGGATTAAAAGCGGAAGATCCCACAGCATAATCCACATCCATTTCACAGCAAAGGCTTTGTTTATGAATCAAATGAACTATAAACTGTAATTTACACAAGTCGTGAATTATTAATGAAAAACACAAATTCACGCTGTGTGTTGGTCATTGTCATTTAAAAACTGAACATTCAACAGTATTATTTAGGGGGCATTTTTATTTTTTGTTTGGTAGCAACGTTTGATTTGTTTCCAAACTAGTACCTACTAAAGGTTCAAGTGGAACATACAAATTTAAAAGCAGCAATAGAAATAAATACTAACCCATCTTTGGTCTGGTCCACAACACCTGCCAGTAAAACAGTGGCCTCCTTAGAAAGCTTTATGTCTGTTTGTGCATGAATGAACCTGGACGCAAAGTCCTCTGGGGACATGTAGTACTCTCCATTCTTCTCCACACTGGCGTACTGTGAATGGAAAGAAACCTGGGTTAATATCATATATATATATATATATATAATGTTGATGCCACTGCAGTACAGAATAGATATTGTGAATACAATACTTCATTAAGTGTTTGTAAACAAAATATCAGCGATCTGATTTACATAAAATATGATGTATTTTATACAAAAAAACAGCAAACTCAAAGCAGTCATTGAAAGAGTCACTTAATACAGTGATTGTACAATGTAGTATTTCATGAAGATTATTATTATGGCAAAATACATCTCAGTTAAAATCACATATCGCATCAAAATGGTAGTCATATATATTTTAGTATTAAAAGCCCAGGACAATATAATCAAAGAAACATTATCTTCATAGTTAAAGACAACATGAGCAAAACATTTTACAATCATACAGAAGGTACTTTCTACACTTAAAAGCAGATATCAGAAGGAAAGAAAAAAGTTGATTATTGAAAGGAATATGAATTAAGCATGTGTTCATTTGTTGATCATTGCTGTTAGATTAATTTAAGATGCTACTTAAAATACGTTATTCATGCAAAGTTTTTTCTTGTGCTTTTAAGGAACTCCACTTCGTATATTCATGTGAACTTACCATGAGTTCCATACAGTGCTCGATGCATTTTTAAATTAATCCTCAGGTTTTCTTTCTGTAATGAGAAATTTATTAAATAGTTACATCAGATAGAGGTATACGTCATTGACACCAGTGCTTAGATGTTGGGCTACGGCTCCCGTTCCTTCATTTCCAGACTTTAGTTTCAAGGGAGATAAGCAGTGACGTACCTTCAAAAAAATGGACTTGAGTTCTGCTGGAGCAGCCCTCTTTATCATTACCTGTAGAGACAAACACACTATGATCAACATTCATAATGAATCTACATATATACATTAGGCCTTGTGCTCTGTTTGAACATTATTTTAGAATAAAGTTTTTTTTATAATTACATTCCAGTGGTAATGATGATCATATCACAGTTAATTATTGGTATTATTATTAAAAGCATCTTATATCTAAGGAACCCAGCAGGCAAGCACTTGTAATGTCAAGCTCAACTTCAGCTCACTTCAAGAATGTTTAGCATCCTATAAACCCCATGACACCCATTCAAGCACTCAAGCAGATGCTGGACAGCATGTCTGCAGGAGTTTGATGCTTCATCCGAGCTCTCTGAAGTGCTCGTATGTCTCAATGTCATTGAGAGACGCTAACATTCACCCAGGACATTAGCAGGCTAACTAACTAGCTCTATCACACCGGCTACTATGTACTGAAGGTTATCAGTTAATCTCCCCCGCGTTTCTCCAGTATGCTCCAATGACGTTTTCTGGATATATACGGATGTTTCACGATCAAACTAACTCTGAGCTCCCTTTATCTGCAGAAAGCCTAGCTGTTCCTGTGCGAGAATAGCGCTTACCTTCGCTGCCATGCTCAGCTAGCGCACAACACTTCTCGAGCTTGATGACGTTTCCATGGAGATCACGTGCGGCACAGAAGCGGCTGTTGCGCGTAGGTGCTGTAGGACTGTCATGTCCCCATCATAAATATGTTCAAATACTGTATAAAATATCAGTTTTATTTTCTTAAGCATGTTATTCGTATTAGTTAGTTATCACAATATCAGGGGTGAAGCCATTGGTTTGGTTTGAGCAATTGTTATAATATTTGTCATTATCCTGTGTGATATTCACTAACTTTTCACAAGAAAATAAATATTCTGGGTATTTATTTCCTATCTCTAATCGAAATATTTCAAACAAAACATCCAGCGTGGGTATCATTTTAGGCCGTCTATGAAATATCATTCATTTCTTTTTGTTTATCTTTGACTTAAACAAAAAGCCAAAAGCCATTAAACAAAGCCAGGTTCTTTATCTCTACAGTTAAACAGGATGTGCTCATGATGTGGAATGAAGTCATGTTAAGAGCATAACTGCAGCAATGGCGAATAACTGGTGTCATGTAATCTAATGATTAAATCAAACGAACTATATGATGTAGCCTACACTCTTTTGAATTTTAATAAGGTATAAGTGTAGAAACAGACAAACAAAGAATATATTAAATAAAAAAATTGAGAGCTGGATGACGTTAACATAAATTCCAAATTAAGAAAAACTGAAAAAAATGTAACATTTATTTCGCCTTAGAAATGTAACAAGTCTTCCCCATTCTATCTTCATAAGCTTGTTTATTCAACCATCGACTGAGCAAAGAAGGAACAGTTATCATTTTCCTTGGTATAAAAACAACAACAATTTAAAGGAGGAAAAGGTCTCTGACAGGAGATGGAGTTCAGAAATAAAATGCATTTTGAGCTCAAAATATTTCAAAGTGATTTTCTGGTGGCTTCTGGGATTCTTGGAGAACCAGTAGGAACCACAGTATTTTTCACAGCAGGCTTTCTCCATTACTCAAATGGACCTCACATGGAAAAATTCTCTTCCCCCAAATATCCTTGGCACCTGCTCTATTCTTTATTCATATATATATATATATATATATATATA
>NW_015552597.1:183045-189302 GCF_001515605.1 Sinocyclocheilus anshuiensis | reverse complement strand
AATAGTATAGTATATGCTATATATACTAATAGTACATATTCAAAGAAGAAAACTTCTCTGTGCTTCGACTCCCCAGTGGTTGGATTATTTTGCCAAACCTGAAGACCTTTGACACATCTTGGCCAGGGTCGCCTTCTGCCTCTCTTGGGGCAAACACATCTTTGAAGAAAAAGACTGAAAGGGTAGACGGACATCTTGGGGCAAAATTCCCCTATTTTCAGTTGTCTAAACTGAGGTTTAAAAATAGAACTACTTATAAACAAATGATTGAACCACTTTGTTGCTCTTTACCACTGGAGCGTCTCTAATAATGGTCAGCGACTTGGGACTCCAGAGGTCTCTAAGGTTAAATACCTTCTGTTTTAAGTAACAGAGGCATTGAGATGTGGTTTACAAAGTTGTCTATTTGAGATGTTGACAGTTTAATTATAGTCTTTCAAGTGCTGATGAAGATGACTGACATGATTTAACTTCTCCTTGAGCTTGCCTCCTTTAAGTTCTCTATCTGGTCAGGTATATAAAATTCAATAATCAAATCTTCTGTCAGTTTTACATTTTACAACAGTGTTGTAAAATTACATTTTACGACAGTCCCTTTGCTGCAAATGTACTACAAATCCAGGTAGTTATGTGTATGTAAGCATTTTGTAAATAGTAAGTAGCAGCACACAAACAACACATTTAATGTTAACAGCTACTGTTTTTAAGCACCACTAACTTCACTAAGACATTTTAAATATAAGCATTCACATTCAAATTCACTGTATGCCATTGCTTTTTCCCTTTTCAAAATCTTTGTCAGTATTCAGAAGTTATATGTTTACTGCATTCTTTTGTACTGTTTTTCACTCTCTATCTCTAATATCTGTTTTATCTTTGTCTTGGAAATATGTCAAACTTAATTAGTAGGGAATCAGATACAATATATATAATTCCCCTGACAAAAACAGAATGCACATTATGGGCCTTGACAGACACAAACATAAATCTGTTTGAACAACATCCCACCAACTAACTTAGTATGTCTGGTTCAATTCAATGTGCAAAATTATAAAAAGCTCTGACAGTAGTCCAGTGATAGAATATAGACAAATGAGCAGTAAGTAACTTTTGTTCCCAACTAGACTTTAAGCCTGACCTTGGAAAAGCCTAACTGATCTGTTTATTTTTATGGAGTAAGGTGATGATGTGGAGATCAACATTACAAGCTGTTCACTATTTATTTGCCTACTTCCCCAGCATTTACACGTGTACACAACACATCTGTACACTACAGTCACCTGAACCTACTCACTCCACTTTGCAAAAGCCCCATGAAGCCCGGCTCCTGAATGAATCTGTTTAATATCTTTCAGTTCAAATGAGTGACTACACTAAACATGCTTTGGGGCATATGGGATGGGCTGAAATTGCCCCTCTGGAGGGACGGGCGGATGCGCCGGGGCAGTTTGGCCATTTCGAAAAACAAGAGCCCACACTTAGACCCGCAACCTGAGAGGATGAGGGTACCTCTCCACCTAAGTGAATCCAGATGCTGCCCACAAACACTGCAGAGCGAGTCAAAGGCTCTGGGCTGCACACTTGGACCTCAGATTCCTGCTCTTTCTCATAGCTGCTGATCATAGGGGCTGTTCAACAGCATTGTGGGAGGGAAATTATCAGCCTCGTTCGTCTTTGAACAAAACAAAAACACCAGAAAATCTTTAAGTCTTTTCCTTTTCCTTTTCCTTTTCCTTCTCCTGAGGACATACCACCTGGCCACAAATCTAGATACACAGGCCGTGCTGGAATTCAGGAAAGTTGTTGAATTGCATTCGAAAAAAATAATCTGAGGCATGGTTAAAATACCGGACAATTTATATACTGTATATATATATATATAGAGCAAGAGAGAGAGAGAGAGAGAGAGATTTGTGATCAAATAAATGCAGCCTTGGTGAATATAAGAGACTTGTTTCAAAAACATTTAATAAATAAATTAAAGAAATCATTTTAAATGCTACAAGTGAATTTAGACATCACAATATTATGTATAAAAGTATAGGTATTAATGAATATTAGTACTGATATGGTATATATATTGCGCATCCCTAGTCAAAACATGGACAGCATGAAAAGCACGTCAGGGATGAATGGATGTGCATTAATAGATGGCTCTTTTCTTTTTATTTTGACATCTGCATTTCGGATGAGGAACAAAGACACTGCATAGAGCGGTTCTCGTGGCTACAGAGTGGCCCATGCAAAATACAAAACAAAAATCACCAAGGATGCATCATGTTACATGTCACTCAATCCATTTCAAGCAAAAACGAACAATCCTGTTCACTGTTCCGTCAGAACTGACAGGAACCTGTAAGATGAGAGGACAAAAAGTGTTCTCATACGTGGATTGAAGAGATGAGCCTTTCCAAAAAGAGAGAGAAAATCTATTATTTTTTAGAGAATCTAATGTCAAATAAAAACCCATAGACATCATAATGGAAATGTGTTCTGATGTAATATCATTATAGCATTTCCCAGGATAATCTATGAGTACAATATCCCTGTATATACAAGGTTTTAATGACGCACTGCCATATGTGGACTCTTGTATTCTGAGCCAACCAGAAAAATTAGTGAGATTCCACACACTCTCCTTCCCTTAATCAGAGCATGTAAGCCGGCACAATAAGCAATGAATCAAAGCTCACTCTCTCCCTCCACGGCAAAACAGCGTTCCTTAGCAGGGAGCCCTTTAGTAACATGTGTCACTTCTAATTTCGACGAGCTGCATGATGGCCACCAGACACTCCATCATGAAACACACACCAGTTCTTTCTTTGCTTATGTGTTTCTTTCATTTCCCAATCTCAAACACAGCGGTATGAAATAAACTACACATTTTCCATTTCAGTAGGCGTTGCCTGCTTTGGCTCATTTTAAGGAAGTTTGCCACTCAGAGGACAAACGGTTAAATTAAAGATGACTAAATGATGACTAAATTTCCCAACACTGAATAAAACAGCTTGAGTTTGCTTTTGAAATGAGGTTGACAAATGTAAGATTTTGGTTTTCACATCCTGTATTTAGAAGGAGAAAAAGCAACATGAATGGGTCATTAATTTGCCGTGTATGAAAAAATTACCAGTGAAAGGACTGAATTATTGAATCCTGAAAAATGGGGGGTGGGGGGTTCAGTGCAAATTCCTATGAAGATGTATAGTAGAGAATCAAATTTGCTTGATAGCATGCAAACCACCTGTGTGTCTGTGTGTGTAAGACAGAGAGAGAAAAAGAGAGTTAGAAAGGGTCCACATGCCTGAGCGGTTTGCTGGATTTGTGTCCTGCCTGAGGGTGAGATTTAGAACATTGTTGTTGTCTTGTGAGCAGACAGCTGCTCACACATGATAAATTGTTTCCGTGTTGAGCTCGTACTATAAGTCTGTGCCTCCGCCAGGCCTCCCAGGCTCTCAAACCCTCAAAGCTGCATTTTTCCGTATTTTACAGTTGCACTCCACATTTCATTTACTTTTAATCTATTGGCCTCTGCGCAGCTTCCAGATTATCCTTATTTAGTTGTCAAACTCAGCTATGGAGGCAATTTAAAACTTGGAAAAAAATATCAAACACATTATATTCATTTTAGTGGAGATGAACTGAAATATCTGTATAATTTTAGCTTTAACATTAGTAAAAGTGTTGGACACACTTGGCACTCATGATATACAGTGGGTACGGAAAGTATTCAGACCCCCAACATGATCTTTATTTAATATCCTAATGATTTTTGGCATAAAAGAAAAATCTATCATTTTGACCCATACAATGTATTTTTGGCTATTGCTACAAATATACCCCAGCGACTTAAGACTGGTTTTGTGGTCCAGGGTCACACACACACATATATATATATATATATATATCTGAATAGAGAATAGAGCAGGTGCCAAGGATATTTGGGGGAAGAGAATTTTTACAATGCATATATTGAAATAAACTATAATACCATTCAAAAGTCAAGATGGTTAACAAATCTACTAGCTTATATTTATATCTTATACTAAACTTACATAATATTCATATTTTTATTTGTTTTATAATTCCCATACTTCAGTGTGTGTTTTTGGTAACTTTATTATTATTATGATAAAATTTGATTAATAGTAATAATTAGTAGGTGTGTCCAAAATTTTGACTGGTAACATATGTGTTAAACTTCTGTGTATACTCTCATTCACATAGAGATGGATTTGAAATTCTTATTTTGTTATCCACTAAGGCACAGCATTTAAGTACTTTCGCTTTTGAAAGCAGTTTGACAAACATTAATGGTTTTAGAGAAAGATGAGGTGTACCCCACACCTGAAAGGTCATTTGGAGTCTATCTAGTTACTGTGAAAATGAGAGAGTTTGAGTGAATGAGATAATTAATAACAATTATCAGAGCTCTGATAATTCACTAGCGAGGATAACATCAAGAGTGCTTAATTGCCCCAACAAGTCTTGATGTGCTTTCCTCCTGACTGTCCAGGGTTATTAAGTGCAGTGGGTTGCCTTGATATGTTGGACATGCTTAAAATATGATTGCAGAACTGATGGAATAAAAACTACCTGTAATTGCTGGGTATCGCTGAGCTTGAAGATGATTTAGGGGCTCAGTGGAGAACTGCATATATAAACAAATAAATAAAACCTTTTCACATTTTAAACTAACCAATTTCTAGCTTTGTAATAATATGACAGTAGAATTATTTAACCATTATTAAAGCACTAGATTTTCTGGATATACAAGTCTCGATTTGCTATACGAGTCTGGACTGTATTTTTGTTATTATTAGCATAAACAATAACATTCATATAAAACAGAGAACTTTGTAAAGGCTTTTCATGGTGCATTTTACACTTTGTGGGGGCAGTCGTAGCCTAACGGTTAGAGAGTTGTAACCCAAAGGTTGTGGGTTCGAGTCTCTGGTCCGGCAGGGATTGTAGATGGGGGGAGTGAATGACCAGCGCTCTCTTCCACTTTTAATACCATGACTGAGGTGAGACCCTTGAGCAAGGCACTGAACCCCCAACTGCTCCCCGGATGCTGCAGCAAAAAAAAAAACAGCTGCCCACTGCTGTGTGTGTGTGTGTGTGTGTGTGTGTGTTCACTACTCACTGCTGTGTCTGTGCACGTGGATGGGTTAAATGCAGAGCATGTATTCTTCTGAGTATGGGACACCATACTTGGCTACACATCACGTCATGTCACTTGTTGTGTTAAATTGTCAAAACATGCTGTCTGTTACAATGTTTTTCTACTAATTTTTACAATAATTTAATTTAGAAATCAAATTGGTTTGTAGCTGTATAAAATTTAGAACACCTACAACTATTACTTTTGATAAAACAACCTGCCTTGATAGTTTTGTATATTAGCAGACCAGAATGCATTTCAGCATATAGTTGTTAGAATTTGGTCTCAGAAACATTTGTTATGCTGTTTTTTTATTTTCATATATGCTCACATTTTCATTTATGTACAACATTTCAGTTCTAACCATTTTTAAAATGTATGAATCAGTATACACTGTAATTTACTGTTCAAGAGTTTGGGATCTGTACGTTTTTTTAAATATATTTTTGAAAGAAGTCTCCTATGTGCACTAAAGCTAGACTTTATTTGATCAAAATACAGTAAAACAATCATGTGAAATGTTATTACAATTAAAAATAAATGCTTTCTATTTTAGTATATATTTAATATATTTTAATTGATGTTAAATACATTTTAAATATATTTTTATTTTAAATGTAACATTTTTATAACATCAAGGACTTTTCCGACATCAATGGAAATAATTTCCTATGTAAAAGTCCTTAAAATGTCTCACTAGTGCAAAATGACATACAAAACAACCACTTTGTTTTTAGAGTGACACAGCAAAACGCTGACCTACGCAATGGTAACGTTCCCAAATGTCACAATGAGCCATACAAGCAAAATGAACAGCAGAGAAAATTAAAAGTAACAGCTCTTTTCTTTTAGTGCCACTATGCATACAGTGGAAAAAGAAAGACAGACAGAGAAATACATATAGAGATAAAAGGGGCCTGAAATGAGGTTAACACACTCACTTACACTGATACATGTCCTTTTAGGGTCCCTCAATGGGGGAACCCTCATCTGTGTCTTCAGAAGTTATTTTCCACCCTCAATAAACAGGCCAACCATTGTCACATGGAGGGCTCTCGTTATTATTTTTTGAAGTAATTACACCTTATTATCTGTG
>NW_015552597.1:180004-182835 GCF_001515605.1 Sinocyclocheilus anshuiensis | reverse complement strand
TGCCAGCTTAACACCAGTAACTTGGAGGTATCTGTAAGTGATCTCTAATTTTGATCAGAGATCTTTTTCATATATCTCACACAAGTTTTTTATACTGTGCTTCAGAATACAATTAATTTATGAAATATGCTTAAAAACTGCAATTGTAGGTTGTTCTCTAATTTTGATCTCCACTGTATGTATGTACTGTATACACACACACACACATATATATATATATATATAAAGAAATTAATACTTTTATTCAGTAAGGACGCATGCATTAAACTGATCAAATGTCATCAAGAAATGAATAATGTTATAAGATTTCTATTTCAAATAAATGCTGTTCTTTTGAACTTTCTATTTATGAAAAATAAAGTATCCGTTTCCACAAAAACATTAAGCATCACAACTCTTTTTAACATAAGAAGAAATGTTTCTTGAGCACCAAATTATCATATAATAATGATTTCTGAAAGATCATGTGATGCCAAATACTAGAGTAATTATGCTGAACATTCAGCTTTGCCATCACAGGAATAAATTACATTTTTGAATTAAAACAGAAAACAATTATTTTTATTAAATATTATTTTTATTTACTGCATTTTGAGCAAATAAATGCAGCCTTAGTGCACATAAGACTTCTTTCAAAAATAAAACATTAACGATCCCAAACTCTTGAGCAGTAATTGCTGTTTTCATATATATATATATATATATATATATATATATATATATTGCATTGAAATCTGTCCTTCCTAAATGATTCATACATTTTAAAAACTATTTGAACTGAAATTTGATTTGTCATCATTGATTTCAGGTCAGGACAAGTGAACCATTGACAAAATTTAAAGGGATCCAAATTCACAAGCAATTGCAAACAGGTCAAAAGAAATAATATAGTGGAAAATACTACACAGGCCTAAAGATTGTGCGTGCTTAATCATTCTCATGAACAGTGAAACTGACTTTAGAGGAAGCCACAAAGACCCACCTGGCTCGAACACAAGAGGCCAATCTTCCGCCTTCAGGCACAAACAAAATGGCCTTGGAATCTCCACTGTTGCTCTCACTTAGTGATTTTCACACCTCAATGACTCTCCAACAATTAAAATAATGATCCAGCACAGAGCACTTATTATGAAGGGCATGGGTGGATTTACATGTTATGAATTGTGCGCCTGTAAGATGTGGGTGTCCCTGATGTCAAAAAAAGAGGATGTAATCATAAATTTGACATCAGGTCATTAATGTCAGAAACAACAACAGAACATCTATTAAACAACACATTGAGCAAGTAGATGCAGCCTTCATACATGTACGCTTAGAGCGATAACAAACCAGTGCGATGCACATCATATAGCCAAAACCTGCACATTTCTGTAACAAAGAATTTAAGTTCTAAAACAAATGATCATTTCATACATTTCCAAATTCTATTTTGAAATTTGGGGAGAGAAAATATGCAACATGATGCTTTAAAACATGAGCAAATGATGCCTCTGTGGTAGGAGATGCCTTACTGGCATTGATTTCAGCTCATTATATCCTTGGGACTCACAGCCACAAATCCAGAGAAATCATTTTGCTAGGGGGGAGTGCGGCTGGGCAATTTGGCTTCTGGTTCGGTGTGGGAGACCTCGCTGTGAAGAGCAAAAGAGCAGGGCCTGGTCGGGAGTGGGCAGGCCCAGGCAGGACTGGCTGGGGCTTCACGCTGTGACCACCTCCATGCCTCTGACAAACATTTCACTGGATAATCTCCCCACCAGAGACTCTGCCAAGCCCCATGAGCTCGGGAGGGAAGCGTCAGGGCACAGCCGAGCAGTTTCTCCACGGATGCGTGCAGCTGCATCACTGGAGGTTATGTGAAAATCTGCTCACTAACTAACAATATTTACCAGACTTTACCGTGCTTTTTACATTTATGATTAAAAAGACAATTACAAATTCATGTATGCAAAACATAATATATATGCCTCTAAATATATATATAAATAATAAGAATAATAATAATAAAAATCAAACAGAATTGGGAAAACAATTCTTTATTTTTACAAGTATTAACACAATTTGTATATAAGGAAGGACATTGATATCAGTTTCAACTGACCCGTTTTACAACACTGGGCTTCTTACAGAAGTAATAAGAGAAGCCACATTTTCTATTGACAGAACAAACTGACAATATTCAAATGTGGAAAAATCCATTTTCAGCTCAAGTAGTCCAATGCTAAGAGGTTTCCATCTTGTACCCATGTTTTTCTAGCTCCGCTCTAAAAGAAGGGAAAAAATTAAAAAGTGCAATAACTCACAAAACAAACACAGAAAGTATTAAATTTTTACTATTAATAGTAATAATAATATCAATATTACAGCATCAAAGAGATACTATTAAGAGTTTTTGTGAATATTTTGTGAAGCTTTCATTTTCCTGTTAAAGTTTTATTAATTTTGTTTGTCATTTTTATTAGTGTTTGTTTTTAAATGTCTAGTTTTTTTTACTTTTACTTCAGTTTTAGTTATGTTAGTACATCAAGATAAACTAAATGAAAATGAGAACTGTTGCCTTGTCAATTAGCTGAAATAAAATAAGCTTTTAAGAAATAAAATAAAATATAAAAAAAGTTTCTAATTGGTTTCCAATTTTAATAATGAAACTTAAAACACTTTCGACCAAATAGCATGAGCCTCTCCCACTTCACCACACATTCACTAGCACAACCATTTCCAGTGCTGGAAATCAAAACTATTTCATAAGCAATATCAATAGATTTATAGCTTTAAGGTTTCAGAAAAGTGAAATGAATGTGTCCATGCCTTTACCTTTTATATATATATATATA
>NW_015552597.1:177656-179413 GCF_001515605.1 Sinocyclocheilus anshuiensis | reverse complement strand
TATATATATATATATATATATAAATAATTGTATTTATTTACACACACACACACACACACACACACAAATATTAAATGGCTGTATTTATTGCAGTCCAGTTCTTACACATAGGAAAGTTCATAAATGTGGTTTGGGGCCACCATGAGTGTTGGTTAGCCATTGCACTATTATGGCGCTTTTCCACTGCCTGGTACGACTCGGCTCGGTACGTGTCAGTACGGTACGGTACGGCACGGCTCGGTTTGCGTTTCCACTGCAGTTTAGTATACGGTACGGTTCGCTTGGAACCCCAACCGAAGTGGTACTAAAAAAAGTACCAGGTACCAGGTACTGTACCCAGTGGAAAACCCCCAAAAAGTGAACCGTACCGAGCCGTATCATGCAGTGGAAAAGCGCCATTAGATCCCTTAGGGACTGTTTTCTTCTAAATTAGTTTAACCACACAAAATTCTTTAGGAAAAAAAATGTGGGTTTCACATGGACTCAGGAAGATTCTGGCAAAGGCACTAGGACAACACAATGTAATATTTATGTCTAACAGCATTCATTTTTTGTGAATTTAGATTAGGCTAGTACACTCCATATTTAGTATTTAAACATCTACAATTAAAAAGTGCCACAAGGTCTTCTCTACTTCACATGTATAATTACACAAATTCAGCATGTGAAGCCTACCTCAGCTGATTAGAAAAGTCATCCTCTACGTTGTCATCATCCCAGTTATCTTCCCAAACATGAGCGTCCTCATCTTCATCCAGGCCCGTCCAGTCTGGGAATGACATAACAGTTCAATGAAGCTGATGATGATCTACATGGGCCTGAATCCAGCACCAGCTCCGCACACCGTGCACAGCGTGGAACTATTAGTTTCTGTTATTTTACCCAAGATTAATCATAAAAAATGTCATCAACTTCATTCTATAAGTCCAATCATTATTCTTGTGAAATGTTAAATAATTCTTGTATCAATATACAACTAGGTTTTGAGGTGCTAAAAATGCTAGCTGCTAATAATGCTTAGTAATGATGTTTCTTTACGTCTGTGGACCAAGGAGCGCTGCAATACTTTATAAGAAATAATGCATATTACATTCATTCTTTCATCCATGTATTTTCTTTTCAAACACGACAAACCAAGCATTTATTGAATAAAGTCTAGAATGTTTTGTCGGTTAGCTTAGCAATGCTAGCTGAGTCACTGTCGTGTTGTTTGTGTATATTTAGCCGTAAATTGACTAAAGAACGCATTTCTACCCAAAACAACAATCATTTTCAGTTCACTCACCCTCTGCTGGGAATTCTTCAAATTCATCATCCTCCTCCAACAGCCCCAAATCCACTGTTTGTTTCTTCTCTGACATGTCTTGCTATTGATGCAGCGGTTCAACCCAGTAATACTGAATATGATATGCGCATGCGCAATACCCTGGCTGGGCCTACATACAGCTCTTTGACATGCATAAGGGCTTCACTTGCCTTTATTATATAGGCTAGCCTTGTTTATTCATAAAGGCTGTGCATAATGAATGCGGCTGAATAGACCATAATGTCTATAGTAATTCTCTGAATGATTCTACATAAATTTATGTATTTATTTATAATACATTTATTTATGTAATATTTTACATTATTTATTAATATTGGTATTTATTGTGTTTAATTTGTGGAAATAAATACACATAAAATTTACTATATATATATATATATATATATATATATACACACACACACACACGTGTGCGTGCTGTGAATGTGAA
>NW_015552597.1:156212-177637 GCF_001515605.1 Sinocyclocheilus anshuiensis | reverse complement strand
TGTGAATGTGAATATGGCTGAATAGGCTCTTTAAATTATTATTTTTTCTCAATAAATGTATTTATTTATTTGTTTGTTTAATTTTTATTGTAATTAAAAATAAATACACATTAAAAACATAACATTGTAATACATTTAATAATATTAATATGTATTATTTTATAAGGTGATAGTATACATAGATTGACATTCTGCATGAAAATGATTGGAAACTCTTCCAATGAAGGTACATCTCAAAAAGCGATATAAGAGCCACAGGCAAGAACATTGTGTAGTCTAGATAAATGACAGTACATACACCACAAAACCACACATGCCACAATGAAAATTGTCCTGCGTCTCCAATTTGCTGACAGACGGTGAAAACTTCAGCCAGTATCCTACTCGCCTATTCTGTTTTGAAATTATTCTGTAATCATCCAAACTCCAAATATAAGTCGACAGCAAATGGAAGCAATTTAGATAGGATGATGACAGTGTACTAATTTTTGCTGACAAATCCAGTTTATGCAGTAAAACAACAGAACAGCTTCTAAATAAGTGGACATTCTGGACACAGAGATGAGGAGAATCCCATTTTAGCTCCAGATTTACACCAGTGCCAGAAAGATGGTGAATTACTAATCTAAATAATTGCATAAAGCTTATGAGCTCTTGGAATAAAGTGGAAGGATCATTCAAGTCTGTCTCAGGTAAGGGCCTGGGAATCTCTCACAGTGTCCGTGGAGCATACCTGAGACTGCAGTTACACTGTGGCGCCTGGAGTCTCAGGAGATGGGGAGGGGGCTGCCCAGACTGGCCTTTCTTCGTATGTGAGAATGCCTTTCATTGGCCCCTCGAGGACAGTATCGCAACTGAGTCCTCATAGAGGCTCCAACCCTGCCTGGCCAGTCTGGCAGTCTCGCTTCCACCGGTCCTTATCAGGACGGAGATCACAATATGGCCTGAGGGGTGCTAGGACGAGCGGCGGGGACAGGAGGGTTTTATAGGACGGAGGCCGTCATCACCCCCAGCTCCCATCTGACTGATCACTGACTCAGATTAATGACACGACTCTCCCTCTGCCAGTGAAAGTGACAACACACCAGAACATGGGCCTGTCTACCTGTCCAAGTGCCCTTGATGAGATAATCGCCCCTCTCATTCAACATAAATAGAAGAATGCCAAATAAGTCAGCAAATACTTCACTGTGAAGACTGACTGTTGGCGTAGAAGTGCATGTGCTATATATTAACTTTATTTCTTGGTGTACTTTTGTGAATTGCAATGAAAAACTATTTTGCATAAAGGGAGTATTGACACTGACATCTTGTGAATAGTGATTATGATCATAAAGAATAAGAAAAGTTTAATAATCCAATAAAGGAAAACATGTCAGCTTTGGTCTTTGGAAATCTATGTGGAGTGATATGCTTCCTGAATATCTGTCAAGTACATCTAATCCCACTCAGTCATCAAGTCTGAGCTTTGTGTTTCATGTGGTATTAATGTTATTAATAATATATATATTTAATTAATAACAAAATAAATAGGTCAAAATGTGTGATAACATAAATGTTTATATGCACATTTGAGAAAAATAAATATAAAAAACACTGTGTTTCCTCCATCTTTCTAGCTATCTAATTCAACTGTCTGTCAATAGGAATTTTACTCTCATATTTTTCATCTGTCTTTCTTGAAAAGGCCTGTCAGCTGGAGCTTGAGGTACAGTTTGCCAACAGCCTAATGACCCTTTATGGCAATACAATCTGATGTCTGTCCCGGCCGGCCCGGTAATCCTGTCCACCTTTGCGGCTTAGTTATGCTCAGGCTTAAGTTGCATATTTTGTATTTATCAGGATTTTGCTGATAAATGCTATCAGCAAGAGAGAAATGAAATATGGGAGGTTTATCTCAAGTTGCAAGAACAGACAGTTATTTCAGTGGTGAACCGCCGGTGATGCATATATCCTGTTGTTATTCTCTTATATTTATTACTTAAGACAGAATTTTGGGGGTTTTTTTTTTTGGTTTGTGCATAGTTTTATATAAACATCACCATGAAAAAGATGTATATGTTTTTATATTCCCCTTAAGTATTATGCATCCTAGACAACACATCAGTAGGCTATAGATCTGTTTCCATCATTCTGACACAACTTTTCTCCAGATTTTCCACAAAACGCATATCCGTCCAGTAACAACATACTCAGAAACAAAGAACTCCATGTACCTTGAAATAAACTCAGAATAAAGAAAATGTTTTCCAGTGTAAACACCCCATTATTTAGAGTACATCAGTCATGGCTACATAATAACCCAAAGCCATATTCTGCATACAATGTTAATTGTATTCATTATTTATATTAAATGCGCTTAAAAAAATGATTCATGACGAAAAAAAAAAAATTATAGCAAGGTATGGGGTCACATGTGAAGTTCGAATATGAACAGTGTGAGGTCTGCAAACAATTTGTCAAGTTACAATTTCATCAGGCCCTCTATCAAAGTATGATGCAAAACATGGGCACAATCATTTTTTAAATTCTACATTCCACTTAAAATGACAATAAACATTGGGCCTCAGCCCTGCTTTTGTAAATGACGCATTATTATATTAATATATTGAGCATTAAACCAAATTTTGGCAACACTATGATTTAAAGTCACACTGTTGGTCATTTTTGTCTGACCTCACATTACAGTAGTTCATTGTGATTGGTGGCTTATACTGAAAAGTCTCTCTCTCTCTCTCTCTCTCTCTCTGTGGAATGACATTCTCAAGAGAATGTCGCTCATCAAGGGGCTTACGGAGTAAGTGATAAAGTGTTCCACTCTAATACCTTCCCGCTTCTCATCTGTCATCTATAAAGAGGATTGGACATGAAGCAACATTCTTCAGGATATAATGACCTCAAAAGCATACAGAGGGATATTGTAAAACATATAAATGGAGTGGGAAAATGTGTTTTGGCTTGAAGTAAAACTGCAGTTGATCATAACTATGATCATTTCAAATATACATACTATAAACTATATATTAAATTGTTCTGTTTTGTCGTCCATCATTATTATGTTTCAAAGTCAAACTGAACAAATATTGATTTAACCAGTGTTTAATATACTCTCCTTGATTTCAAGTTGCACAATGCAATATGGAATCATGTAAACTCACCTTGTGATTATATAGGCCCGGAAAAAGCCCTGATTGGACTGACTGATAAATGAAGCTGTCCTTTTTTTTGAGCAAGGCCTGGACTTTGTCCAGGAAAACCTCTAACAGCCACTTATTAAGTAGTTAGACTCACAAGGCTGTTTTTTTTGCACTGGTCACCTGGGTGTGTGTCTGCAGGTTCTGAGAACCCATTGGTCAGCTCTGGACTCTCAGTTGCAAACTGGTACGATAACAGAGCGGGTATAATCCTCATTCTTCTCCCTTGAGGTTTGGAGTAGCGTGTTTTTACAGCTTGCCGGGTTGTTTAGAGATGTGATTATTAGCATTTCTTGTAAACATTCTGCATTACCTCCATTGAGTCTTTGTCCCCTTGACCCACGCTTGACGCGCTCAAAGAGAAGTCGCCATAAAGTGGAGGAGGCGTGAATGTTTTTGCAACTCCCAAGAAAATAAAATTACGGATGACGTATTAAGTGAGACAGCTCATTTCCAAGATAGCATGATTTGAACTGCAAGGAGCCTTTCGCAAAAGTTCACAAAAACATTCACTTGCTAGTACAGAGAGCAGTTAGCGGCTAATGACTGATTTGATCGAATTATGCAAGTGGTCACAAAAACACAGCAAGCATATGTAACCCGGGTCCTCTCCGCCACACCTCGTGATCGTTCCGAGTGGGTCTCGAACTCGGGTCTCCGGCATGGGAGGCGGACGCACTAACAAGAAGGTTAAAGACTGCAGCCTTTAGGGTCAGTCGCTAGTGCGTCTCTTGAGATCAGGGGAGTGAGGTTTACCTGCACAGCACTTACTCGCTGGCCTCCGTTACACATAAAAGTCATTATTATTATTAATTGTTTGTTTTTCGGCTTTACTATAATTGATATTGATGTTGAAATGATATTTTAACACACTCTGATGTCTAAGATCCCCAAATTAATATGGAAAGGCTGAAAATCAAATTAGCTATTTGTTTATATGATATCTGGATACATTTTTGCCCCAAACCCATTTATGTTTGAGTACTCTGGCACCACTTATGCAAGGATCATACATGCTAGGAAGTACATGATTAAGGGTATTTCACATATTGCATATTGAGCCATTAGCAAATTATCTTGGTTCCTGAGCTGTTGACGAGTTGCAAGTTGCATTTACCCAATACGACTGTTTAAAAAAAAAAATCTAACACAGAGAGTATCAAGCCTTTCTTGTGTGTCTGTAAGTTATAGAGCAAGAAACTAAGGAAAAAATTCTACAGTATAGTCAAAGGCGAAGTTTGAACAGCTCGGCCAGTGACAAGCTTTTAAGGAGACCAGAGCACCATGGGTAGTCTACAGATGAAATACTAGGGCGTGAAAGGGAAAGTAGTGATTTGTCATTAGGACTTTTCAAAGAATAGTGATGCCAAGGGTCCAATTTATGTTTTTTATACCCTGCCTGCTCCAGAACACACATCAAGTTCTTTGTGAGGAATAGAATGGTATTTTTTTCTCTCTTGTAACTGAGTTATATGAGAAGATCTTTGCTGGAAATTTAATACATCACATTTTGACATGTCTGAGAAACATTAAAAATATATGTAATTGATTTTTAATAAGATTATTAATGACGAATAAATGAGGCTCATACACACTGCAGACAAATACGGTGTCAATACTGAGTGTTTATGGCATTCCGTTCATACAGAGTTTGGTCATTTACTTAGAAAATAGTAATAAATATACACATGCAATAATTATAAGATCAAAACCAGCAATTTTGTATAAGTTATACAAATTATTATTTTCAATTATATTAGTGCTAACTATATCAAATATAAGATTAATGGATAATAACAATAATAATATAAACATTTAAAAAATAAAAGAGAACAGAAAACAAAATCTTTAAAATTCTTTAAAAATGTGTTTATAAGAGACAGTACAGTCTGAGACATTTCAGCCAAAAGCCTGGACAAATCTGGACAAAGAATGAAGAGCGTACGGAACTAGTTGTTGACGTACTGACGTCAGTGTCGCTTGCACACTTGCAGCTCGTCTGAGGTGCTAGAAAATCACAGAAACGGAGGTACGTGTCTTGACAAACTCATACATGTGTGAATCGTCTGTCTCCTTATAAACTTATAAAATATATTTTTGGGAAAATTTGTACATAATGATCCAGAGAGCGCGTGCTGATTAAAACTAACTTACAGCTTGCACGGAAACACGCCGCTTCCGTCTGTCAAGGATATAACGTAGGCCTATTAATATTTTCCAGACAACAATACGTCTTCTATCGATCGTGTTTCTTTGGCCAACGAAACTGGTTAAGTTGTTGGCGTCCGTGTTTATAGCTTATGACTGCAGCAAATCATACTGTTGCTATGGTTATCACTATGTCAATCATCAGTTTGAGGAATGACTCCTGTTTGCCGTATACACACGTAAAGATAATTAAGATTCACTCCCAGATCTTTGGAGTATGTATGTGGTCATATTTTGGTTTTCCTGATATAAAACAGTAGGCCTATTTATCATGTTCGTTCAAACAGGCATGATGTGTGTGTGAGGAAAAGAGGTTTTTTTTTTTCTTTTTTCATTGTTTTTTTTTTCTTCGTTAGCTTGTTTGGCGGTGAAGTAGAGGTGGCGCTTTTTCTGTCAGCTTGCCATGGTAATGCATGGATTGCATATTCAGATTAGTTACACTATATTAGTGTGTCCCAATAATTATCATCACACATTGCATTTCTTTTAATTTATCAGCTGTTTGTTATAGAATTATCACATTTGTACATATCATCATCCCTGGCACACAAAGCTTCAGGGGATTCCCCTGTCCTAGACAGGATCTGGAGATAGCGTGACATGTCCTGGATAGTAGAACTATGTACCACTTGTTTCCTTTTAGGGCAACGACTTTCTAATTGGGTGTTTGCCCAAACATTTTGGCCCCAGGGCACACCACCACTGAGCAAGATGGTAGAAGTGCAGTGAGACTGAATAGCAGATGATGCCAAAACTGTCCCTCACAATGAAATATGTCCATATTATTTCATTTGGTTGCTTAATTGCCATTTGCCATGATATTAAACTGGATGAAGCAGCTGGTTAAATTGGGAAACTATTTGTAAATCAGCCATAGCCAGACTTTTTAACTTGGTCTCTAGACCAGTTTGCAGTTTATTCTGGCCAAGAACAGCCCATTTGGACTTAAGATTTGACTAATGGCATGGATAATGTCCAGTTAATGTTTGCTCTGTTTTTGGGTCAATGACATAACACAGATTTTTTTTAAATGGACATTAAAAGTGCAATTCATCCATACAATGAATGTTTTTAAGTTCTGAATTAAAATTCATTTTGATTTAGATTTTTTTTTGTTAGTTTAACACTAGGACTCCCAAAAATTATATTTATGAAACCTTGAAAAATATATTTTAAAAATGTTAGAAATAAGGATTAAGATGTGTTTACTTACATACACAGACTTTTTTCCAGAAAGAAATTAATACTTTTTTTTAGCAAGGATGCATTAAATTAAAGTAACAGTGAAGACATTTATAATGGTACAAGATATTTTTATTTCAAATGCTGTTCCTTTGAACTTTCTATTGATCAATGTCCTGAAAAAATATATCACAGTTATCAAAAATATTTAGAATCGCAGCTGTTTTCAACAATGTAAATAATAAGAAATGTTTCTTGAATGCTTAATCAGCATATTAGAATGATTTCTGAAGGATCATATGACACTGAAGACTGAAGTAATGGCTGCTGAATATTCAGCGTTGCCATCACAGGAATAAATTACACTTTGAAGTATATTAAAGAAAACAGTTATTTTAAATTGTAATACAATTGAACAATATAACTGCTTTTATAGTATTTTTGAACAAATAAATGCAGCCTTGGTAAGCATAAGAGACTTTCAAAAACATAATGGCATAAAAGTTTTTATCAGGCTCTCCCCACCACTTTTCATTCACTCTGCACTCTCCCATCAAGGCATAAATAATATTTAAAACCAACTAGTCTCTTGTCCACCGTGATCCATTGCACACACAGAGTGGTGATGTAGTTTGGATTGTACTGTAAATGTAGCATCCTCCAAACCCTTCATTCACATGATTATTTGTATTCTGTGTGTTTTGATGATATTGAGAAGCTTAGGTGGGTGTGTGAGGATAATTACATGTGATATCATCCACTGATGAGCACAACTGTGGCGCTGTGCCAGTAGCCCAGCCATTTTCTATTAAGAGAGGAGAACGAATGCGACCAGTCTTTTGTCTGGCATGCATTTGTTCGTCAATGTATACTTTAACCACAATGATTTGAATATTTTGTATTGATTAAACACATCTCTTGCTAATGCTTGTGTGGCACAGATAAATGTAGAGCAATTAAATGCGCTGAAAATGCATGTGTATAATAAGCACTTTATGGCATGATTCATTTTTTGTAGACCGTTTCTATGAGTTTTATAGTCTTATAAACTTCTGCATAGTGAGGAATAGAAAAGGGCAAAGTTGTTTTCCTCCTGAGACTTGTTCTTGTTTTATTTGTACATGCCAACCGTCCCTGACAATGTTTTACTAGGTGATGACTCAGAGCCCTTGTTTATTTTCTTGCTCGGAGGCTTTATTTGGTACATACATTTTTAGGATAAAGACAGACATTTTGAAGGCTGAAAATATATTTTCCTTTCATTTGATTTCTTTTTCTATGTCTTTTAGTCCTTTTTCCTCCTCCATCTCTTGTCCTTGTCCCATTCTTTCTTTCTTTCAAAAGCTGAGGAGAAAATGCGATGCCCAAGGATAAACTTGCATCGCCTGGTCATCGAAAGTTCGTTGCAACGCGCAATAACACAGACAGCGGTTTGAGTGGGTTCAGGCAGAGAGTCCTGAGAGCGAACAAGTCTTATGTAGGAAGAGGACGTGACCTGGATGACAAGAAAACCTGCAGGACAGCAGTGTTGGCCCCTCTGTCTTGTGATTGATGGTGTTGATGTTCTAAATTGGCCTCAGATACGCCAAGTACAAGAATCATAATAGCAGGGTTTTAGATTAGTTCTCTAGATAGCAGGAAGAGGGGGAGGTGTAACGTTCCAAGAATACTACAATGCATTGGATCCCGAATGTCAGCTGGAGGCTTGCGAAAGCACATTGCTAGCAAAGGATGTGAATAGTGATTCTAATGTGGAGAAGTATTTCAGGGGTCAGACTGCGTCATTACTGCCGAATGGAGGTCAAAGCCACACACTTGTCCTCAAAGGCGAGACGCTGCATCTGGGCTGAACAAAAAAAGGCCTCTCAGCTTACTAATTGTTTGGGGAGCCTCTTTAAGACCGTGTTTATAAGTGTTCTTTGATCACTAAGATTGTCTGCGATTTTGCAGCATTATGGCAAATTTTTTATGTTGATTACCGGCAAGTATGATATATTTTCAGTGGTAAGTCTAGTGCGGATAAGTGCATGTTAAAGGAATAGTTCACCAAAAAATAAAAATTTGCTGAAAATGTGTTCGCCCTCAGGCCATCCGTGATGCAGATGAGTTTGTTTCTTCATCGGAACACATTTGGAGAAATTTAGCATTACATCACTTGCTCACCAAAGGATCCTCTGCAGTGAATGGGTGCCTTCAAAATGAGAGTTCAAACAGTTGGTAAAACATCGCAATAATCCACAAGTAATCAACAAGACTCCAGTCTATCTATTAACAGCTTGTGAAGTGAGAAGCTGTGCATTTATAATAAACAAATCCATCATTAAGGCTTTTCAACTTTAACCTGTCACTTCTGGTCATAATCCATAATGCTTCATCCAATGAAAAAGTACATCCCCTGTTGTGCACTCACACTAAAATCTGTATTTTAGCTGTATTTTTAACGGTTTGATGTTAAAAACATCTCAGTGATGGATGTTTTTTTTGTTCCAAACACTTCCCAAGACGTTAATTGATGGACTGCAGTTGTGTGGATTACTTGTGGGTTATTATGATGTTTTAAACAGCTGTTTGGACTCTCATTCTGACGGCACCCATTCACTGCAGAGAATCCATTGGTGAGCAAGTGATGTGGTGCTAAATTTCTCCAAATCTCTTCCCATGAAGAAATAAACTCATCTACATCTTGGATGACCTGAGGTTTAGAAAATTTTCAGCAATTTCTCATTTTTGGGTGAACTATTCCTTTAAGAGATTTTGTATTTTATTTTTAAAGTATTTAATATCAGTTATGTCGATTTGAATTCACACACTCACCTCTGAATGGCTTTGAATAACTGAAATTCAAATGCCATACTGTGATAGAGAATGAAGAAAAAAAAATGTGTGAGAGAGAGAGGGAGTAAAATAGAAAGCGATTAATTTGAAAAATTATATGCCCACCTCATATTTGTGGGCCATTACCAGGTTGATCAGTTTGGGAGACAGAAATGAGCACTTGCACTGTAGTGTGCAGGTATTTCATGGGCTTTCAACACTGTTGAAGAGACTATAAAGAGTTTGAAATGATTAAACTTAGTTTTGACCCTGCAGTTAAATGCCTGTGCTTGTCCATTATGGCCAATCCACCATCGAGAATAATGGGCATTTTTCAGAAGAGCCAGGGAGTCAAACCATACACTAGTGAAAAGCAGCGAAGAGGCTGGAGATCTGTGTAATTAAATAAAACCCAACTGTTTTAGTGTGTACTTTAGAATGAAACCCAGTCATAATGCGTAATGAAATACGTTGTTTTAAATACGCTATGGGGCTAACACCAATGTCCTAATGTTTGACAGCACTAAAAAGGGCTGTTTAATGCTTACGTTTAATAGCTTGTTCACAACACTGACAAGAACCTCTGTGCTCCTGCCCTATGCCGCCATGACAGCCATAACATTGTGGTGCTTCATTTGATACAACACAAAACAGTGTCCCTTTAGTCATGAAACACAGCTTAATGCCTGTGTTTAATGTAACAAGCATATTGTTTTATTTTGTCAATAGGTAAATAGGTCAGTGACATATAAGAATGTCCAAGATATAGAAATTATTTTAAACAAATCTAGTCTACCACAAAGAAATGTATACTTCATTTGTGTTTATACTATTTTCAAGAAAAAAGAAATGTCATGACTTGACAAAAATGGTGTAACCATCAAGAATCTTGAATACATGTGATTGTACAATCATTATTTACATTTTTTTTTCATATTTTTAAAGGTGACATCGGATGACATTTTCACTTTTGTAGATTTTTTTGGATTTAGTTAGGTTTCTGCTGTGTCTACCAGCTCAGAAAAGCTAAAAAGGAAACATGCAGCCTGTTTGTTATAAACTGTCTGAGTTTAAAAATGTGTCATCCAGCGGCCTGTTTCAATTTGGTGCTGGTTTTGACGTAACTAGCTTAGTCCGCCCTCTTCCCACTCCTTTTTGTAAACAGATAGCAAAGCGGCTAACGAAGGTGCCTTTTGTTTTTTTCTGGGTTTGAACAATGAAGTGATCCTGGCATGCAACCTGCTCTGTGTTCGGATGTACAGGCACACAGGCGTCCTTGCACAGAATCCCAGCTTCAGATAAAACAAAAGCGAAATGGCTTAAAGGGGTCATATGATGCTGGTAAAAAGAACATTATTTGGTGTATTTGGTGTAATGAAATGTGTTTATGCAGATAGTGACGTAGGTATGTGGGGGCGTGTTAGAACGAGCCGTTTTAGGTAGGTGTGGCTGACTCTTAACTTTTATAAAGAATATCTCTTTGGATTTGAGACTTTAGTCTTCGCAACTTTACAGATCTTCTTTATGCACCAAGAGCTTGTAACACTCCAAAGAGAAAGGAAAAATTTAAATCGCATCATATGACCCCTTTAATTTTATGTATGAAGGGAATGTCCCAGAAATAGTGGGCAAAAACTTGCTTGTGTGTGCGAAACATTTTTTGCCGTACTGCTTTTCAAACCTCGGCCAATACGAAGCTGGACTCGCATCGAAATTACATTTAAAGGATGGCGCTGTACCTACAATTTGTCTGGAAGATGCAAGTAATTTTTTTTATATATATCATTTTTGTTTGTTTCTTTTGGTTATTGTTAGCAAACGCCAACTTCTGAGGTAGTTGGTTGTACTAGGAGTGTCAAACATTATAGGCCTACACTACGTGAGGTAGAAGCTTACAATACATGTGTGCTAACATTAGTTTTTTATAGGAATTTGTGAAAGTAACAGTCCACAATACGGTTGGCGTACGGTTGTGCTAACGTTATTCGTTTGAAGTAACGAACTAAGAAATGATAATGGAGGATTATGCCAAACTACTTAAGGTTTTCTTTTCAAGAATTCCATTCTTTTAATAAGGCTTTTCCTTCATTATGACATCAGGACAGTTGTATCATCTTAAAAGAGGTGTATGATTGGCATTTTTCATTGTATTTTTGAATTAGAAAAAAAAGAGCACCATCTCATTGACCCATATGAGAAACGAACAATTAGAAAAAAAACAAATGACATAAGTTTCTCAATAGGTCTTTATGTGTTTACAAGTTTTTCTATTAATTATCTTTATTAGCACTTGTAAAAGGCTGGTGTGCTTTTTTTATAGATGACTGTGCGGCCTCCTCTGTCTGGAGTGTTGACGTGCTGATGCTTCTCTAGCCTCGGGCACATTCGATTGGCATCCGTGTTAAGCACCCTCATTGTTTACAACCCGCCAATCCCCCGTCTTCACTTCCTGTTTGCCCCTCCTTCAGAAAAAGAGATATTGGCAAAAATCACTGACTGCATGACCTCCTCATGTGCGGCGCTGAGATCCGGACACCCCTGACCCTGGCTCTATTTTGTCTAGGAATGTGTGCACGTGTGTAATTTTCACCCTGCTGTCCTAGACAAGACTGCCCCTCCGGAATCTTGGATAATTGTGATCAGTCTTTCCTCTTTGGCAAAAATCACTGACTGCATGACCTCCTCATGTGCGGCGCTGAGATCCGGACACCCCTGACCCTGGCTCTATTTTGTCTACGAATGTGTGCACGTGTGTAATTTTCACCCTGCTGTCCTAGACAAGTCTTTCCTCTGGTTGCACTACGGGCAGCCCTGAGAGTGAAAGAAAGAGCAACTCGTGCACATGTGGAGAGTCCATGTCTGAACCCCGACCCCCCACATAAATGAACGAGTACAGCCACAGACAGACACACATTCATTCATAAATGCAGACATGTATAGAAATGACAGATATATTGCAGGTTATAGCATGCAGCATTATAATATGGCAGGAAAGGGGTGTAAATTGTCAAGGTCTCCAGTTGTGTAGATGTTTTTGGGATTTTTTTTTCAGACCCACCAGCTAATTAGCCTTTTTAATATTTTGGGTGAATTGTACAATTTTGTGTTTTCAGTAAAAAACAAAAGAGCCCTCTGGTTATGCCATTGCTCTTGGTCAACTGACAAAACTCAGTCCACAAGTGTGGATGTGAGAACAGCATGGATCAATTTCTGTTCTTGTTAAAATGTGTCCCTAAAGGACCACATACGTTGCTTCTAATCCTTTCCATGATTTATCAGCACATGCAGCCTATTAATGTTCTCTGTGGAGAACGCTGCAAAGACGCCCAGACTCTGGCTTTTCTGGTGGTTGGAGCAAATCTGTTTAGGATTATAGAAATAGTGGTGTGGGAGACATGGAACAATCCAAAATCCAAGCAATGGTAGAGAAACCCCAAACAGCTGTCTGCAGGATTTGTTGACATTTCTCTGCTTTGCATATTCACTGCTTGTTCGAGCTGGGTGACATTATATGCTTCATGATGTTTGCTGCTGTTCGGTATTTGGCTTTTAGTCTAGTTTCGTCAGTAAAAGTCCATTTGTTTTTAACACCATATCCATCCATCCATCCTGAACCATTTGGTACGACATCCATCCATCCATTTTGAACCATTCGGTACGACATCCATCCATCCATCTTGAACCATTCGGTACGACATCCATCCATCCATCCTGAACCATTCGGTACGACATCCATCCATCCATCCATCCATCCATCCTGAACCATTCGGTTCGACATCCATGGTTCAATATGCACTTGTGAATTGTGTTTTTATTCTTCAGTTTTTCATTTCAATCATTTCCATGTGTTTTATTTTCTCAGGATAGATAGATAGATAGGCAGTCTCTGGTGTTTTGAATGTATTGTCCATTCATGCAAGTAAAGAGTAGTGCAGGCATCATGAAAGAGAGACATACGAAAGCATGAAAGAGTCAAACTTCCCCTATCTGATGTCATTTTCAGATCTTGGGCTTCTCAAACTAAGAGAACGGTCAAGAGCGAGCTGGCGTCTGCTCTCTGATGGCTCTCATATTCACCTTGTGTCCTCCTCGCCCTCTCCCCCGTTCTCTTCCTCCTCTTCCTCTGTCACCTCTCTGCTTTGTCATCCCATCCCTGTGCTTCACTCCCATGGCACTTCTCTCTTTTCTTCTCCTGTTCGCTCTGACAGCTCCTTTCATCCATTGTCTTCCATCATGCCTTCAGCTCCAGCACTCTCACTGCTCATACACGGCAGGCATATTCATATTCAGTCAGCACCAATCATTAGTTTTTTTTCTCCCTTTTAAAAAAGCAAAAATCAAATACTGAAAAGATAGATTGGGGTGCGTTGTGTGGTTCAGGTGTTATTGTGGTAACACCGTTACAGTGCATTTTCAAGAAAAATGCAATAGCAACTGCATTTTGTGTTGATAAGATCTTATAAAGGAAAATTCAGGGTTTTATTCAACATAGAAAAGGGACTTCCGACATCATACCTGAATCAAGCGAGTTTCAACAAGATTCCAGAGGCAAGTATGTTTTCTGAAGTTATGTCCACTTTGACCACAATTTGCAGGGACAAAGTGAAGGGAAATCATTCAGTTTCAATAAAAGTTGGTGATTTATGCAAATGTATGCAAATAAGCAGTGACATGATGCAGCAAATACTGATGGCTGAGAAGACCGTGATGCTCATGTGATCCGCCTACTGTCAGATGTTGTGGTCGAGCGACGATGGAGGAGTAAATCATTTTTCTATTCTGTATGACTTGTTTCTGCCCACATACAGAGACATACACAAAAGTGATGCATGGAAAAACACATTTCAAATTTGCAGTAGAACTGAGCATGCATTGATTCTCACTGATGCATGATGCTTTGTGCATTGTAGCAATTTATAAACAAATTGATTCCTCCCCAAAATGTTCATTTTAACCACTGATTCTTTATAAAACTGCTTACAATCTTAATTTTAGCTGCAGTGCAGTTTATGGTCAGACTTTCAATAACTATTGCTAGTAGTGCAGCACCATGTTACCAGGTCAACCAGTGGTGACAAATTGGCGATTCTTTAGCAGAATTCATATCCATCAGTTTCAAACAGTTTTTTTTTTTAAAGTTTAATATACAGAAATTATGAGCAAGGTGATGGAAAAACTATATTTCAGTGCTTTTGAGTTCTCTCGCAAATGTTTTGCTTTCCTCGGAGAAACTTTGCAAAAACTTTGCAAAACTATTGGTTCCCTTTGCGAAGTCTTAGGAGCACGTTTACGTGCACACCAGTAAGCTGATAACTCCCAAATATCAGCTTATTAAAATAACCAGTTTTCCCCATTTACATGCACATGCGTTTACATGACTTCATTAATAAATCAGGTTATTTCCCTGCTGACGTCAAAATATAATAATTTGCGTATCTGACTCCGAGTATTCCATACATTTGTCAGTTGTGATGTTAAATTAAGCTTGCAACATGTCGGGAACAGGGTCAGCTCCAGACAAGGCTGAGCCCACCCAAATGACTATCTTGCTCACCCAATCAGAATTAGATAAAGATTGCGTTATTTTTTTTTTATGCAGTGATTAAAACCAATCTGAAGCTGACTGTATTTTGAGAAGTTTAAGATATAGCTGGAGACTGCCCCAACAATAACACTAGAAGATTGCAGCATTTTTCATTTATTTGCTGAATGCAAGGCGCGCTGAATTCACGCGGCTTCAGTCTGTTGCAGAAAGCAGAGGCATGACAACGAGCGAAAACAGGCATGAATATTTGCGCGCTATCACGGGGAGTTTGCGAGTTACGGGGGGTTTAATAGGCTACATGAATATGTATCATAGCCTACCACTGAAATTACCTGAGCAATTTTAATGTTCTAAAAAACCCGCTCATATAATAACGTGCATTCATTGCATGGACGGGGCAAGAGCATAATATCAGCGTCTAAAATGCATGTAGGCTATACAGTTCAGTTGAAAGCTTACCCCTTTTGGCTTGCTGGTAATGCTGAATGTAAGAATGAAAACTGAAAGAAAAGAGCTTGTGCGATGAAAGTTGCGTTCGTTACTATAGCAACAGTCGGCTCGACTGTAAGAAACGTAGCGTTCCCCTTCTATGATGTAAACGACCAGTGATGCAAACTAGCCTATTCGACGACTTATGTCAAATCCCGCAGTTTTGAATAGAAAGTAGGTCTGTCATTTACGTGATTCATGTAGCCTAATTCATAATTGATTATGACGATAGCATTTTTCTGTTTTGCGTTTTCAACAATACAACTGCAATTGAATGGGTGGATATTTTAAAATAAAAATATTATTTGCAGTTCAGATTGATTACTTGACAAAAATTCTTCTTGTTCTTTTACTGTTCTTTTTTCTTCTTTGAATTTCTTCTTTTAATTTATCCTTTATTTATTTAGTTTATTTAAATAAGTATTATATAAGTATATATTTTCCTCAAAATAAAATAATTGGTCCCCCCAATGTTCTAGACATGATTACGGCCTTGTTTGGTATAAATAAAAAAAGTTAGTTGAAAAGAATCACCAGTGTTGAAACAATGATCCAGAGAAAGAGAACAAAGAATGCTTTTTTTTTTTTTTACTATTCAATAAAGAAAAAAAATTTTGCTGTGAAAGTGCATGCTATTCTAGGCTGCCCATGAAAGCTTTTTTCAGTGTACATATAATATAGTTAATATAGCAATATCTACAGTATAAACATCTTCTAGACTATATGATGATATGATGACTAAAAATGCCAACCCAGGATATCTGCCAGCCCACCCTTCTCGAGAACCGGGCCTGGTCGGGAAACTCAGCATTCTAAACGCAGCATTGTGACAGAACCACTTCTACTTCTGCTGCACGAGATGAACACATTTTTTATCATTTTCTGAGTCATGAAAAAGTCTGCTTTTGTGATATATTTCCTTCTTTCTTTACTGCAAGACGTTTGCTCGGTCTAGATGCGCTTAAATCTGCACTAACGGTGCGTTCCTGTCACGTATCACACATGCGCACTTCAATAAGCCGACAGAAAGCGGGTTATTGCGTTTACATGCCGTGCGAAATCGGAGTAAGAGGCAAACAACTACCTGTTGCGACCGGTTTATGCTTACGCCGTTTATGACCTTACTCCGATAAAAGAAAACGGGTTACGGCGTTTACATGACCAAGTGCGTTTTTGGCTTATTAAGCATAATCGGCTTAAGAACGTGCATGTAAACGCGCTCATTGTTTACTTGCAAAACTGTTGGTTCCCCTCACGAAAACTTTGTGCTTCCTAACAAAACGTTTGTGTTCGCTTGCAAAATATTTTAATTTCCCCCGAGAAACTTAGCGTTCACTCACAAAGAACTCAAACATTTTGTGAGCGAATGCAAATTTTTTTCAGGGAATTCAAAATATTTGAGAGAGAACACAAAAGCATGTCATATTTGTTTCCATCACAATATCCTTTTAGAGGCTCTGTAGAGATGGATGGATGGTAGACAATTTAGATTAGCTTCTGCAATAGTGTCCCTTGTATTATGATCTGCGTCCTGCCACATTTCGGAACGCAATCATGCACGTGTTGCATATTTGGAAGCTTTGCCTTCTTGCACAGAGAATGTTTTGGGCCTAAAGGCTTGATTACGTTGCCCTGTGAAGGCCACCTTAAAACCAGATCCTCCATGCTAACTTATTGCCTGTTTCCTCACTACACGGCAGGGGCCAATTGTTAACGTTAATGGATCAGCTCAACGCTGCTCTGGTCCTGTTGACAGATGCCTTGTCAGGGCTGCACATGTGAGATTAGTTTCCCGCCACAGGTGGCTCTGTCTAGTGTTCTTCACCGTGCTGCAGCGGAGCAGACCCTCTCTCTCGTGCCTCAGGCCAGGGCTTTTCTAAAACACCTCTGTGGGAGAATCAACTCAGCCCTTAATGCAGATGCAGTGCGCTTAAATACACCCCAAACCTGTACTTTTCTAACACACACTCTCCCCCTCCCTTCTTGTGTTCCCGCAGTCATGTTATTTTGGGCTCTCTTCGGGACGTATGTCATCAGGGAAAGCGTGCAGCACACGGTGAATTAGTCTAGCTCAAAGCAGGAATAAAGCGTGAGATATTTATTAGTGCTCTTCTAGTGCCGCTTGTCACGAACATGTGTTGAGCCTCTGCAACAAACTGTGTGAAAGCAAGTCAGCGGCAGTACCAACAGTGGTGCCTTAAAATGTCAGCGCTCTGATTCATGGCCAAAAGTGTTCACACAAAAGAGTTTTCCTCGTCCATCATGTGTTGTAAGTATTTATTTGATATAATCAAGAGAACAGAGTGTTGTTTGTCCCTTGGTGTTTGCCATTCAGACAGTCTCTAACAGGAAACGCGCTGTACTTGGAGCATTCACTAATGTGTGATAATTTATTAGGCTAGAAGCTCATGTGATCCGCCTACTGTCAGATGTTGTGGTCGAGTGTAGACGATGGAGGAGAAAATCATTTTTCTATTTTGTATGACTTGTTTCTGCCCACATACAGAGAAAAATGTATCACAAAAAGTGATGCATAGAAAAACACATTTCAAATCTGCAGTAGAATTGAGCATGCATTGATTCTCGTTGATGCGTGATGCTTTGTGCATTGTAGCAGTTTATAAACAACTGGTTTCCTTTCCAAAATGTTCATTTTAGCAACTGATTCTTTTAAAAAATGCAATCTTATTTTAGCTGCAGTGCAGTTTATGGTCAGACTTTCAGTAACTAGTAGCTAGTAGTGCAGCACCATGTTACCAGTTCAACCAGTGATTACAAATTGGCGATGCAAGACGTTTTAGCGGAATTCCTATTTATGCAAATGTGAAGTCAAATGTTGGGGTGATAACCATTGAGAGTGGAGAATCTGCAACCTCCAGTGATTTGAATGCTATCAGTGTAAACTTACTTTTAGCTTGAAAATTAAAATGCATGTCAATCAGTTTTTTTGATGTTTAAGTTGGGAGCATGGTGATAAACTATATTTCAATGTTTTTGAGTTTTCTCTCAAATGTTTTGCTTTCCTCAGAGAAACTTTGCATTTACTTGCAAAACTTTTGCAAAAAAACAAACCAAAAACTTTGTGCAAAACTATTGGTTCCCTTTGCGAAATCTTTGTTTACGTGCAAAACTCCACAAAACTTTCGTGTTTGCTTGCGAAATCTTTTTATTTTCCCCAAGAAACTTTTCAAATGCCAATTTTTGGGGGGAACTCCCTAAATCTCCCAACCATTCGTACGTATTTTATAAGATGGCTAATTCGTACTAATTCGTATGACCTCACTCGTATGATTTTGTACGATTTGTGTGAAGGGTAGATTTAGGGGCGGAGTTAGGGGTGGTCCTTTGTACAAATTCCTATGAATTTGCCACCTTGTATATATACGATTTTTTCAAAAGTTGCACGAATTTGTACGAATTAGCCACCTCGTAAAATATGTACAAATTGCTACAAAATCAGAGAACACAAAAGCATTGAAATCTATGTTTTTTTTCCATCACCATATCATTTTAGAGGCTCCGTAGAGATGGATGGTAGACAATTTACATTAAATTCCACAATGTCTTTTGTATTAAGATCTGTGTCCTGCCACATTTCGGAATGCAATAATGCACGTGTTGCCTAGTTAGAAGCTTTGCCTTCTTGCAGTGTGTTTTGGCACTAAAGGCTTGATTACGTTGCCCTGTGAGGGCCACCTTAAAACCAGATCCTCCACCCTAACTTATTGCCTGTTTCCTCACTACACGGCAGGGGCCAATTGTTAACGTTAATGGATCAGCTCAACGCTGCTCTGGTCCTGTTGACAGATGCCTTGTCAGGGCTGCACATGTGAGATTAGTTTCCCGCCACAGGTGGCTCTGTCTAGTGTTCTTCACCGTGCTGCAGCGGAGCAGACCCTCTCTCTCGTGCCTCAGGCCAGGGCTTTTCTAAAACACCTCTGTGGGAGAATCAACTCAGCCCTTAATGCAGATGCAGTGCGCTTAAATACACCCCAAACCTGTACTTTTCTAACACACACTCTCCCCCTCCCTTCTTGTGTTCCCGCAGTCATGTTATTTTGGGCTCTCTTCGGGACGTATGTCATCAGGGAAAGCGTGCAGCACACGGTGAATTAGTCTAGCTCAAAGCAGGAATAAAGCGTGAGATATTTATTAGTGCTCTTCTAGTGCCGCTTGTCACGAACATGTGTTGAGCCTCTGCAACAAACTGTGTGAAAGCAAGTCAGCGGCAGTACCAACAGTGGTGCCTTAAAATGTCAGCGCTCTGATTCATGGCCAAAAGTGTTCACACAAAAGAGTTTTCCTCGTCCATCATGTGTTGTAAGTATTTATTTGATATAATCAAGAGAACAGAGTGTTGTTTGTCCCTTGGTGTTTGCCATTCAGACAGTCTCTAACAGGAAACGCGCTGTACTTGGAGCATTCACTAATGTGTGATAATTTATTAGGCTATTTTAGATGCTTATGCAAGTGTCAGGTTGTTTGATTTTCAGCTGAGAGCCAATAAATCCCAATCTCGAGGTGCTCTAATGCTCCCATTTATGCATTAGAGTGACAAAAGGAGCTCACCACCACCCCATATTTTTTCTTATAACCTGCATTTTTTTTTTTTAATTATATGAGTTTACACAAAATTGATTGAGTCAGTGACAAATAAGATGTCTATAATAAAGGAAAAATCCTTTAAAGATCTAGTTTAAGACGCTTGTCTTATTGTTAAATTATTTTATTTGTTTGATGGTTGCACCATATGACTTTGATTTGGCGGACAAAGTTATAAGCAGTGAAGCAGTTTTGTTAAGAATTAATAGATTATGCCAAAAAAGACTTTTTTCCATGAAACTAGTTCTTTTAATGAGGGCTTTTTCTTCATTATATATATTAAAAAAGTCAAAAAGAAATTAAACAGTCTCATAATAGAAGAGGTGTATTCAAGTCCATTTTTAAGGCTTGTTTGAATAAATGAATGGATCTAGACAAAAATGAGCATCACATCATTGACCTTAATACCAAGCTACAACTTGCACATGCTCAGCACTCCCTGTCTCCTTCTGTCCACTGTCTCCATCCTCCAGGTCATCCTTCTTGTTAGTCTCATCCTGGACACACGCTGCAGCCAGGCCGAAGGGCCGGCCGGGTTTGGGCATGTGATAGACATTAGCACTGGGAGAGAAGTCCAGATCATTATGTTTAAGACCTTTACAATGCTCATTAACAGCTTTCTACCACACAGTCCTGGCAGGAGCTCCTGGCTCTGTTACAGCCTCCTCTCAGTGTCTGAAGACAAACTTTAACACTGACAGCCCTCTACCTGACATCCACAGTCAGCCCCTCTTTAGGGGGTTTATCCTTTTTCACAGTCTAACAGCTAGCTTAAACCAAGGTCAAAGAAGCGATATTAATGTATGTTCACCTGGGATCAGATACTGATGGCGGTGCATTTTGCAGTACTGATGTCAGACTTACCTGCCACTACTGTTATTTTCATAAGACCACTTAAGACCCACTATAAACACACTACCACAGAGAAGTCTTTAAACAATTTGTCACTGAACAGCTTCCAGGCAAAGTCTTGATTTAATGCATCATGTTGAGCCTCAATTCATGGCGAGTTTCGAGACAGTTGATAGAACTGTCATTTGGCATATTGGGCTAGTGCTATATGATTTTGTCTTTTTAAAATAATTTTTATGCCTTGCAAACCTAAACATTTGGTTTTCTGTGACATTTGCAATTTCTGCTTGTCTTCTAGTTAAAAAAAATCTAAGCTTGTATCTAGCTGGTTTTATAGAATGCATTGTGAGTCTTGGTAGCATTAAGAATGGATCAAAAATTACAAACAAATCTGTAATGTTTTGTCATGTATGCCATCATTTTTCAGTAAAAGTGTTTATTGATTTATTGGGTTCTTGGACTTTCCTTTATAATTATGATAACTATAATTTCCAGCTATTATTGTTAAATTTCATTGTAAAGACACAAAAAATGATATA
>NW_015552597.1:151379-155944 GCF_001515605.1 Sinocyclocheilus anshuiensis | reverse complement strand
TAAATATATGTACATAAATATGAAATGTAAAATTATAAATTAAGATATTCAAATATTAATTATTCATCCGTTATATGATAAATTTATTTAAAATGTACATTTGTTTTCTGTTTGTACATTAGTTTTCTGTTTCCTAACTACACAGTGGGGACCAGTTGTTAATGTTAACGGAACAGTAAGCAAAAAACAAGCAAACAAAAACATTTTGTTGAGCCCTGTAAATTGTTATTTTGTAGGCACTTCCGTATATGGGAAGAATACCTTGCGTTCGGTGTTTCCGGGCATGTGCACTGTCACAGAGTAGATCCTGTTGAGCTGTGTTCTTTCTTTTTAAATGAGCTCACATGCAAGCTTTTGAAGGATAACCTTAATTAATCTTAAACATGAATAGTTCTGTATTCATGTCTTTTTTGTAGTTTTAGTAGTACTAAAGTAAACTGCACCGTCTGTCTGCTGAGTTAATGTGCATAGCTGCGCTCCGGGTTGTCTGTCTGTGCAGAGAGATGTCATCACGGTAACAGCTTGATTGGTGTGTATTAAAGTGAATGACTTTTCTCAACTTTATGAGCCAGTGTATAATGTACCTCAGCTCGTTTTTAACTCGCCACTTTAATTCTCCCACCTAAAGCGGTTTTAATTCAGCGCAAGGACTTTGGGGATGGCTGCATAGCTCAGTGGAGACATTTGAGTGCTGGAAAAATGAATTCTTCTTAAGTGCTTTGCTGTGTTGGTCACCAACCTTAAAAGATATCCATAAAACCCAATTCCCAGTAGGGTCCTAAAATATGATTTATAAAACCTTACTTATTAGTGTGTCTCACTTTAAAAGGAATTAGCACAGTTCTCACTTTCTCAAAGCTGCAATTGCTTAATATGTACAAAAAGGTGACTGTAGCTGTTTCCATAGACATGGAGCCTTGTTTGACCAAGTCCTAATTTCAACCAAATCAATAATCACGGGCTCCAATGCAAGTGTTTGCAAATATCCAGTGTTGCTTTTTCTCATTGTTGTCATCGTCGTTTAAAGGCAAAGCGGACCATGTTAATGGACGCCTTCTTTTTGTAGTTGCAAGACAGTGACTACAGTCTGTCTTAATACAAGCCTAGTGTTACTTAATGACAGTTTCGGATGATCTATAATTGCAGTGGCAAATATAAATGGAATTAGAAAATTGCTGTGTCTGTTTCTCGGTATTGTACAATTCATTTGGGTAATTGGTTTGATATCCAACAGCCGGATTGTTTGTGAATTAGACCAAAACACCTGAACCTGGGCAATGAGACGCTTATAGCTCTTTATTTTGTAGGTGAAGGAAATGAATCCCTCCAGTCTTTTGTTGATTCATATCAAAAGCGAAACAGGGCATGCTCGCAAAACATTTACCCTGCGCAGAAGGACTGTAAATGTTTTATTAAAATGCCCGAACTGAAAAATCGCAAAGGAGCACCAGTTTGTTTTGGCGTGTGTGGTTTGTTCCATTCTCCTGTGACTGCAGACTACTGGTCTACTGCCGGTCCTTTATTGACTGAATCTCTCACTGCGAGGAGGGGGAAAAAACGACTTTGTATTATAACCGTATGGAGAAAAAAAAATGTTGGCAGCGGTTTTTATACAGCACACTTTTTAAAAAAGAGAGACGGTCCTGACCACAAGTCATAAACCATACTTTATTTAAACTGGCGCTCACCCATTATTTGTTCATAGGGCTTTCTGTCTCACAGAAATAATGTTCCAGCGCTTTCAGTTTGGGGGGAGTGGCATGAGGACTTGGATAAACTGTTGCCAGGTGTTGTTGCCATGACATTCCATTATGTGATTCCACATTGCCTTGATCAAATCTTAGACGTGAATATTCCAAAATATGATTGCGAATGATGATCTACCCTTGGGTCTTTCTTATTTTTTGAATTTGTGTATTCACAAAATCAGCGTACATTTTCATTCATACTTGAGAAATGACAGAATTCATAGTTTAAGAACTGAAATATTTAATTTAGCATTTAAAATACAACACATTAGCACATTCATGTTATAAAAATGCAAGGTGAGATGCTTCTGCACCTACATTACCAGCATGAAGGAAGACCTGGCAACAGCTGCCATTATAACGCCGTTGATCTCCACCTCTTTTTGCTTCTCATGCCGAGATGACAAGTCCATCACGCAATGCTCTGAAAGCTCTCCAACGCCAAGCGCTGCCCGGACGACCCTCTCCTGACAGCTTCCTCATTACCTTTTAATGTATTCATGCATATTCCTCCTCGCTGGTAAGGCCGTCTTGTAATGAGAGGAAACAGCGAGCCCCTCTGTGCCTTAGATCATGCAATCCGCCCTTTATTTCGATTAACAAAACAACTTCTGATGCATGTAGAAGGCAGATTCTCCAGGGTAGCAGCCGCTGAATTTCCTGCAGTATGACAGAGAGAATATTGGCGCGTCAGTGGGACACCTCAGTGACTCTGGGAGACGCTATCATTATGTGTGTTGGCAATCACGAGAGCTGAATTTTGTGGTGGAAAATGAGGGAGGCCATGTCAGCCTCACTGGCGTGTTGTGAGTGGCCTGAAATGCATCCGCTATGATAGTCGCATTCTGTTTACCGCAGCGGGGGGCAAACACGAGAGCCCGGGCATCGCAGGCGCGATGTGCAGCATGGTAAAATTAACAAAATACATACATTATAAGTTTGGCGCTCTTCCTTCGGGAAATATAAAAGAAGCTGATTTCAATATAAATAGAACAGGGAGTATGTCTTTACATCTACTTTGATTGTCACTTTTCAAGCCGTAAAATACCCAGAGGCCTTTCTGTGGCCTTGCTCACATGTCAATGCTAATTTTCCCTCGTTGCCAGGGGTAACACATTGGGGAGCCTTGATTTTCTTCCTCTGGTCATCGAGCTTACGTCTTTCTTCTCAGACAGCTTGCTCTGTGCTTGCAATATCTCTCAATGTTGGGCAATCAAAAATAGGAGAACATCTCAAATCAGGTTCTCTGCAGGCTTAGAATCAACAATGATGTACAGTATTCATTTTCACTGATAAAAAGTATCCCGCTGTGTCTTTCTTGAGAGGTAATTTCTCAGAGTGCCCGTATTGTGTGCATGAGCCCTTTGTGGCTACGGTGTAGATGGTTATACAAATTCACGCCGCAAGCAAATCAGTCTCGGAGTTTTGATAGAAGTGACATCGGACCGTGTAAGAACTCAGGAGGGTGTAATACAACTTGCCATACAACTGTCTGGCAGTACAACTTGCCAGCCAGCCACTTTCAAGTATCAAATATTTCGAGCTGTCAGCCGTCTTGGGATTGGGAAGCGCAGATGCATACAGCTGTTTCGTAGTCTGCAAATGACCCCTCTCAGTCTCTCTGCCTGACACATTGTGCTAGATAACTGCCAGTGCTGCATCGCAAGCAGCCCGTCCAGCATGTGGTTACCTCCTCAGCTAGTGCACTCACCTATTCAAGGGTTACTGCAGGTCAGGATTTCAATGCCTCACTTTCACACATTCTCATGTGTCCTTTTGCTTGCAATCTCTGTTTTTTAGGATATGGGTCCAAAAACATTGTTTTTAGAGGATCTTTGTTCACATAAGCATTAGCAACGGTGGTTTTTCTTTTCTAATGACTTAATGCAAATATTGTACGCAAATATCATTGTTTTGGATGGGAAACTTGGGGATTTGTGATTGCAGCTGCACAATACAAATGCATGTAATTATATATTTTAAATTATAGAGATAGCAGAGCTGATGACAAACACTGTTGGGGTCCAAAAGTCTAAGAACACCAGGGATCATTTCTTCCTTTAATACAACATTTTTAATTGCAAATTATATTTTCAGCATAAAGGAAGTTTTACGTTTTGTATAATGGTGTTATTAGTGGTCTAGAAATGTTAAATATTTGTCCATTTTTCCTCATAATCAGGTGTTATTTTAGTTTCATTTAGATACTATTATAGTTTTTCTTAATATTTTGAATTACTTTCTATTTTTGCATTTTCTGATTTTAATTTAAATTTTAGTTAGTTTTAGTATTTTTAGTTTTAGTATTTTGTTCTGTGTATGTGTTTTTTTTTATTTGTTTTTATTTATTTATTTATTGAGATGTTGCTTTGGCAGCTATATAAAATAAAAAAGCTTCTTTTTTTTTTTATTGCAGTTAATGTTTATTTTATTAGACTCAGAAAATGTGAGTTATTTATGGTTTTAGTTTTAGTTAACCGTAATAACCCTGCTCATATCTTTTTAAACATCCTAATCTACTTATTTCTATAAGCTTTAAAATATATTATAAATATAAATAATTTTATTATTTATTTTTATAGCCCAGATTTTTTTATTTGGACTAATACTTAAGGAACCCACTTTGTATATGATGTAATTTCTATTTTTGTTTGAAAAACCTTCAGACTGCCATACATTTTATGAATATGATTTTCAGCAGCTGCAGTAATTTGTATTATCTCTCAGCTTTCATTGACCTTTTATTGTTAATGGCATAAATGTGATAAAATTCTACCACAAATTACTTAGTATAAGTGCTAACTTGTCAGTTTTGTG